>NC_136812.1:21361039-21421039 GCF_951216825.1 Electrona antarctica
TTCTGCGTATTGTTTCGTTGACAGCCGTGACCTAGAAAATGTGTGGCTTCGTGGATTCACAATTTCACATAATGAAAGGACAGGCTTGTGACTGTTTCAGTAATAAACTGTTTCAAATAAATTACCATGATCATGTCTTATATATAGACGAATCCACAGAGGGGTGCCCTGGAGTCTGGAAGCAGCCATAGCTGAGGTGTACCATTAAGCGCAGCTTGACACCTCAGTATTGATTCGTCTATACAGAAACCTCGCACCTCTAGAAACATGCAGCAACTTTTGAATGACACTGGTTTGTCATTTGTCACCATAACACCTTTATACAATACAACCTCATGGCACAGGACAGCAATGTTCTCTATAAACAAGACAATAGATAATGTTTATACACCAGGGTATGATTGTCACACACAGCCCCCCCCCCCACCCCCCCACCCCCGTCATAAACTGTTTTTTTTTCTTCTTCTTCTTTGTTCTCCTTCAGAATAAACTTGTCACAGGAGACATCTGTGACCATAAAGATATAGCTAATCAATTGTGTCCAAGTTAAAACAAAACAAAAAAGAACAGAGCAGTATTTTGTCAAGTAGGCTAGATGGAGGGACAGACATACTGTACAGTACAACTAGATGGAGGGACAGACATACAGTACAACTTATGTTTGTATTTTTAGAACTAAGCGATAGTGTCTCTCTCAACTCTCAGGCATGAAATAAATCTAACATGACATGCCATCTTTTCTCACTACATAAGACACGGACGTGTCTTATGTAGCACAGGCATGCACGTGCACAGGCATGCATTGCGCACACACGCACGCACGCACGCACGGACGGACGGACGGACGCGCGCACGGACGCACACACGTAAAGAAAGCTGCAAACAACAAGCTTTAAAACATGAAGAGAAAACCATCACCTCAACAAAGCCCCTGGCTGACCTTGTTGGTTGATGAAGCACCCATTCTGTCGGCCTGGCAGACAGACAGCAATATGTCACCATAATCACACCGAATGGGACTTCTTTTCAGGATAGAGACGAGTTGAGAAGACGTTAGATGTTACAATAGATGTCAGTGCTTATTTTGTCATGAAAAATATATATGAGTAAACAATTACATATAATATAAAATGTTTGATGCAGTGATAAAATCAGGATTAGATAGATAGAAATTGGTGAGGGGGATTATTTTAGAACAAAATAGGGATTTTTTAAATATATTCTTTGATAAAATAATGTGCTGCTGAGTTGAAGCTGCCTTGGCTTGACGCATGTTGCAGAACATTCACAGCTCAGAGGTCTCGTTCTGTCTTAATTCTCCACAAATCTCTGTGATTATAATTTTCCTATAAACAGGAAAATCAGCGTGTGTGAGTGTCAATTCCTTGTGTCCATGTGTTTAGTCAAAGTTTGTGCCACAGCGCATTGTGCGCGATTCACTCTACTCACTCTGCTCAAATATTTAATGGATTACAATAATATCAGTAACACATACTGTAGCTGATACTTGTGTCAACCAAATGTGGTTTTATTGAAAGGTAATTAAAGGCTAGATGGTAAGGAAGCACCCGTCATTCATGTTATTTCGCCTCAGTTCAGTGCAAGTCTGTTTAATTAATCCGATTTCCCGAACTTTCCTTTTTGCTTGATACCGTTTCGTAGAGAGACAATACAATCACGATCTATATACCAAATCTAAACGGCTTAATATTTGAGCGAGTTATGGCTAAATGAAATGAGTGTTCTTGGTTGTTCTGTGAGTGTTCGCTGCTTTATTGCAGTGAGACCGTGTTGGTCAGAGTGGATGATAGAGGAGCCACTGGACCCACAAAACAACTCTCTGTATCAAATATAAATATATTTCAAGGCAGCAAGGCATCTCTCTTCCATGGGCCCTAGTGTACAAGGCAAGATATCACTGGGCATAATGAGTAATGGATAATGGATCTCTTAAAAGCAATGGCAGGTGGCACTGTGATTGGTTTAATTATTGTAACGTCCAAACCACACCTATGCATAATGTAACGGGTAGCGGAGGTGTTTTAAAGATTTAGGCTGTGGCACAAGATAGCCAATTTTACGGGGGAAGGTCTCTTACACAATGCTAAATCCCCATATTACGGATTAATCGTTTACCCGCCAGGAACATAGGAATATTAACACGTAGAATCTTGTAGCCTGCCACAAACGGAAAAGCCGTTTTAACAGCGATGTATTCATTAATGCATGTTTTAATACGATCGTATCGAAATCTACCGTCCGTTAGCTTTGTTATGCTTCTGACACAATGGGCGCGGCCATTTTGAAAATGCGCGCGCATCCACTAACATTGCCGGCTCTGTTTTCAGACGGCTTTATCTCACAGAAGCGACATTGCAGAGGACGCTTTGTCCCAGACAAGCGTTTTCAACGGCCTGTAGCAGGCGCTGTGATACTCGCGGTCCACTTTTTCCACCACCGACCGAGAGAACGAGCACCAGCTTCGTCAACACACACGGAATGGTTTCATAGTAAAATGCGATACGGATATTTGGCTCTTCAAAGTAAGTGTCACGCGTGATTAAACCATGGCAATACGCAATCGAGGGATTAATTAATGGCGGCAGGCTAAGAGTTAAGTGCCTCTGACGCAACATAGGGCCCAATATATTCAAATATTTGCACACATTTTCAATTTTTTTCTAAAACAGCAGATCTGCAAGATCGTGTCATGGCACAAAATGACTTAATATGAGATTATATATCTGCTATTATTGAATAGCCAAAGTATGAAATGACGGTTAAAGTGGTTAAAATCTAAAATTATGCTTTCCCGGTTTTAATGGGTTAAACCCAGGGAGAGCAGTGAGTGAGAATGGCACACACTTGTTAACATAAATTGTCCTCTTGATATGATCTCTTTGTTCACTTTAGATTCTAGATGGGAGATGTGAGTGCGGGAAGCATCAATCTACCACGATCACTCTGTTTAACTCTGAACTAAGACGTTAGCTGGATCTGAATGATATTCTCTGGCTATAGCTGCCAGATGTTAGTTGTTGGTATTTATTTTGTTGTTGTTTTTTTAGGAGGAGCTGGAACTTTTTTCCATTTTTAGTTGGAAGCATTGAAACCACGAGTTGAACTGAACTCTGTTCATGCTCAATATTTAATGTGAAATCCATATCACACTGTCGGTAAGCCGTAATTGTAGCTCATATTCATTATGCACCATCTGCCAAAATTCAACAGGGCTTTGTTTAAATAAATAAAAACGGTGAATGTATTCAGCTGCCAGTCAGGACTGAGAGATGAGTGATAATATTAAACAAGAAAATACAGAATTACACATGAACGCTCAGATTGTGGCTACAATGTACATTAATGTATTAAACAGGAAAAACATAAATAAAAAATTTACCGTTTTGTTTTGAGCTGTGAAAATAGTGTCAATCTAATGTGTGCGTGTGCGTGCGCGTGTGCAACTGTGCATGTGTGTGCGTGCACTACTGCGTGCGTGCGCGCGTGCGTGCGTGCGTGCGTGCGTGCGTGCGTGCGCGCCTGCCTGCCTGCCTGCTGACAGGTGTTCTGTTGAGGACCACTGTGTGGAAGACATCCGTTGGCTTAGTGTGAAGCATCATGTAAACCTGCGTGCAGCGCGGCTTACAGACACATGCTAGCACAGCGTGTAGCTCGGCTAGGTCAGCGTGTAGCCTTATACCAACATACGTTAGCTCCATGGGCGTGCCTCGCCCGCACACCAACACACAGGCCCCTTTTACACCGGAGTTGAACCATAGAGTAATAAAAGGATAGAGGCCGAACCGGAGCGACAGCCCCGTCCCTCGCTATTTATTTCAGTGGAATTTGCTCAGTGGCGTTTTGAAGCACCCGGAAGAACGCTCTACTTCCGCATTTGACCAACAGTTGGTGGTCAAATGCGGAAGTGCAACCGAGCGCTCAATGTTAAACCCCAGCTGCACGGGGTTTCCTCGTCATAAATCCACGGGTCCGCCTGCAATTCATGCTCTAACCACTACGGCCGAGTGCTTCAACATCGGAGAGCCTCCATGGGGGCTTGAGTTGAACCGGTTCAGTTATTTATTCCCGCCTAATATTGAACCAGTTCAGAGTGTTTCCACTGAAAATGAATTGGTTCAGAACCCTAAAAGTTGGTTCGGAACTGGAACCAAAAAATGTCTGCCGGTGAAAGCACCAAGGTTCCAAGAATCTAGAACAGAACCAGTTCTATAACCAAAGTTCTTTTGCTGGAAAAGCTTAGGGCCACAGTGAAACACACAACAACAGCCACCAGGTCCGAATGACACCAACAAATAGTGGTGGAAAAAGTACTCAAATGTTTTACTTAAGTGAAAGTATATCAATACTGATATAAAATAATTCAAAATGTACATGAGTAAAAGTACAAAAGTCAAAATGTACTTAAAGTACCAAAAGTCAAAAGTACTCATCTTATCTATAATTGTACCATGTCTCTGTACGTCTGTACGTAACTCGAGAACCGTTCGCCCCACCGACTTCAAATTCGACACACGCGTTCCACACCCCCACAGGGAGTGCAGTGCCCGGTGAGACGGTCGGACCCACGGTTGTCCAGAACCGCCACAAAAGGCCTCTGCCTGGGCTCTGGACAGGGCCCCTGCCCAGGCTCTGACATCACAACACTCCATATATATATATATATATACTGTATAGGGATAAAGGGACACAGAGAGACAGATACAGAAATCTCCACATATGGGCATAAAGGGGCACAGACAGAGGGGTGGAACAGGTATTGCATAGCCGGGTGGGGCATGGCTCTCCAACTTCCATCGTTACCGACTCGGTGCTCTACAGCCGGGCACCGGTCTAATTATTCAAAATGTTCCATTTCAAATGTCACAAATATTTTGAATCTACAAGCTCTACAAGCTCACAATGACGTGTCGCGATGCCACGCATTGTGGGCTTGTAGATTTGCTATTTTCACATTTCAAATGGCCGAAATGCATATAGGTCTGAAGTGGTTAATGTACATTTTGTAATGATAATCAAAATCTACAAAGTTTTCAAATAATTGTAGTGGAGTAAAAGAGCAATATTTGCCTCTAAGATGTAGTGGAGTAGAAGTAAAAGTAGGCTACTGACATTTTGAAATACTCCAGTAAAGTAAAAGTACCTCAGAATTGTACAACAAACCAGGTCACTATCTATATCGGTGTTAATTTAATTTCTCAAGGTCCGTTGTACACACCAGGAGGGTTTATCTAATGTTATTAATTCAAATTAATTTAAACAGCTGTTTGTGTTATGAGTACATGCACACAGAGGCGCGATTATAAGAGGCAATTAAGCGACGTTGTAATCATTTTTCGAAACGAGGTTGATTTTCATTCCAGCACGAATAACATGATCGACCTGTACGAAAGAGGCATCTCCAAAATAACCGTTTGATGTGAAATAATCTCAATAATGTATTTGCGTTGCTCCTGATGTGTAACGAACGAGCTAGTTAAATAAACCACTTTCAACTTGATGTCTGTGTTTTTGGCATGTCATTAGAGGCCATCGGGCATTTTCTAAATTTTCAAACCGTAAAAAAAAAAATCACAGTGAGGGGCGCTCTTATCATCATACATCAGGTAGGTTAATCAAATCATCACATTCCGTGGTACAAACACACACACAAAGCTATGCATAGGAGGGGCTAGTGCCCCTCAAAAATCTATATTAGATCTATATTAGACTAAATCATCGCATCACATTGCGTGTTGTGAGCTTTTAGGCTATTTTTGCTACTCATCATACAAGAAAGTCTAGCAGTACATGTTTTAAATTAACACTGGTTATGTATGTGTATAATCGTATTTTTTCTTATTTCGAGAGCCATGTGTGTATGAGTTGTGTCATGAGGAAGGTAGGGGGAGGGGAGGGGGGGGGGGGGGTCAGATTTAGGTTAGAACTGTAAATCCTTTATGCACGGCAGAGACGAGAAGGGTTCAGCTAAAGGTTCCCTGGGTATACCGTGAGCTTCCACAGCTGTGTTCTGAGCCAGCAACGATGTTTATAGTACGTCTAGCACGCAAACCAACCAAGGTAAGCCAAGTGCACCTAAACTATCTGAGCTATGTGAGAGATATGTTTAGCCTGGGGGGGAGGAAGGGCAAGGAAGGTTTTTGCTGGCTCATTTTCCCCTTGAGGTAGAAATCTGAGGAGAAACAGTTGGTGTGGGGTTCCAAGGAGGGAAGGGCAGGGTCGGGGGGCATAGATGATGGATCATATTTTATTGATTTATTGTATAAAACACCCTATAAACACCATCCTGGTGTTAATACGTCCTTGTCCATTCCATTCATAGCTTCTATCATACCTGTAAACATAGATCTGTTTTCTTTCTTTCTTTCTTTCTTTCTTTCTTTCTTTCTTTCTTTCTTTCTTTCTTTGATTTATTTTTTTATTTTTCCATGCCATGAGCTTAGCTGAATAACTGACTCGATGCTGGCTAAACTTCATTTTTGGTTAATAATTCATGGACATTTGGATTATGCAGGGGCTATTTTCAGACTAGATTTTTCAACTCAATCAATGCTTTCAAATCCAACAATCAGTTGAGCCCGAGAAATAGAGAACTTGAAGTAATTGCTGCACCACAATAAATACTGTCGATATATATATATATAGCATAGGCATAGATACATACAAGTTGATCTCTAAACACTAACACTTTGGACCATATCCCATATGGTCGGAGGAAACAATTAGAGAATTGAATCAAAATCTGCATTGCAGAAGCTGCAGATATATATATTGATATTAGGGCTGTCACAGGAATGGTTTCGAAAGCAGTAAGCATAGCTTCACCGCTGTCTGCTGCTGTTCTAGTAAATAAATACCTTGCATATTATACCAGATGTATTGGTAAATTGAGATCTCTGATACTCTGGCAACAAGAGACTACTGTATGTCAATGGAGCTGTAGACAGTGACCTAAACACATATGGTCCTTTATGTTTCTTCAAAGAAAGAGAAAAAGGCAGAATAACTTGTACAATTACTACAGTATATTGCTCATCTTTATCTTCCATTACACCCACTCTCTCCCACCAAACATCTGCAGCATTGTCTCTGTCACTTTGATAGGAACAGCACTCATCATCTGTCTGATGCTGTACGTACGTGCGCCCGTGCCTCTGTCTGTGTATCTCTCTCTCTCTCTCTCTCTCCCTCTCTCTCTCTCTCTCTCTCTCTCTCTCTATATATATCTCTCTCTCCCTCTCGATCAGTGTGAGGGTCATGAAAGTCAAGTGATGCCAACGTTGTCTAGTCAGTTACATTACGGTACATTGCTTTGGTGTGATCCCACACACACACACACACACACACACACACACACACACACACACACACACACACACACACACACACACACACACACACACACACACACACACACTTGCTTACTGCTTATGGTTGTCCATCAAATCCAATGATAACGTCCACTTCTATCGGTGAGTACTTTGGTGTTTGAAAAGTCCTATCCTGGATCCTGACTGATTGCTGACTGATGAAGTTATACCAACCAGCATTAATCGGCTGGTTGGACTAACAAGTTACTAACAAATTACAATAAACTAGTTACTAGAAAATCGCAGAGCAATCATCCGCCAATTGGCTGCCATGTTAAGTGGTCAGATGGGTGGAGGACCTGCACCACTAACACTTTTGAGATTTCCAAGAGGGCCCTGAATGATCTAACCTGACTCCGCCAGATGGGGCAGCAGAGAGTACACTGGGTTCCCCCCTCCTGCAGCAGCTTCTAGCAGCTTCTAGCAGCAGCTTCTAGCTTCTAGCTGCTGCTGATTGGCCAGGCCGTTTTGTGGCCGGGCATCAAGTCTGCCTGAGAGTTCCCAGATGGGAGCAGGAGGGGGGAACCCAGTGTACTCTCTGCTGCCCCATCTGGCGGAGTCAGGTTATGAATGATCCAGAAAAGGTTGACAACCACTGCTGTAAATGGAGCGTGCCACAACTGAACTAATTGGTGGCTATAATTAGGTCCAGCTGCTATTCAGCCAGCCCTTTATGGAGGCCTTGAAGTTAACAATAGAGCTAATTGTCCTCCACAGGCAGGGATCAGGCCATCAGGGCCATCTTTGTCACTGCGCTAGCGACTTCTATACAGGCTGGGGCAGCGCCTGGCAGCAGGGGATGTTGAACAGGAGGAGTAGGACGGAGGTGCTACGTCCTCCCGCTGGGGGCCCCTAACTCAATAGGGTACAATAGCAGTGACGACAACACAGAAAAGTGTGGGGAGAGGAACGGTAAAAGCAAAAGGCAAAGTGTTAAAACGTATTAGCTGCTCAACAAACAAATGAACAAAAATTACAACTACTATAATGTGGTTTCATGGGCTAACGGGAATGTTGGGCATTTGCATTTGGTACACAGTTTATAATGAATGTTACTGTTTCAGTTACCTCCACTGAAAAGTATTTTCTTTGGTAAATGGTGCATTTATATAGCGCCTTTATCCAAGGCGCTTTAAATAGATTGTGCATTACATTCATCCATTCACATGCACATTCACACCGATGGCGGCGGAAACCATACAAGGCACCAACCATCACACCAGCAGCAATTAGAGGTTCAGAGTCTTGCTCAAGGACACTTCGACACTAACTCTGGGGGTTCAAACTGGCAACCTTGTCGTTACCATCCAGCCACTCTACCCCTGAGCCACCGCCCCTTTGCAATGTATTAGCATAGCATTTCTCCCGTGTAAGGATACAGTCAGTTACAGTTTGAGAATGAGTGAATGTATTGTTGTGAAAAACACCCACTGCCGTTTCACAGCCAGTGAAACGGGGAAGTTAGAAATGAGAAATTATTGGTCTGCTTTACAAGCCTGCTAACAGCCAATCAAATACAGAGAGCTTGTTAAACAATGTAAAAGGAGGATCCAGACAGTTATTGGTTCAGAGGTCCATCAATCTAACCGTGAGGGGCTAACCTTGTATACAGCTGTGTGTGTGTGTGTGTGTGTGTGTGTGTGTGTGTGTGTGTGTGTGTGTGTGTGTGTGTGTGTGTGTGTGTGTGTGTGTGTGTGTGTGTGTGTGTGTGTGTGTGTGTGTGTGCGCGGGTGTGCGTGTGTGTGCGTGTGTACACTTGTCCTTCTCTATCCCACATCACTTTATTCTCATTCACATTGGACCTTTCATATGTTTTGGCGTCATGCAGAGTCAAATCATTGTCCCTGTTGTTTGCTAACCTATGTGTGTCAGTCTATCCTCACAGACCTGGCTTTCTTTTGTCCCTGTCCAAGACATTTAGGATGGTAGGTGACCCAACGGTAATGGGTAACACTGGTGCGTGCGTGCGTGCGTGCGTGCGTGCGTTAGCCCTCGTGTACCGTTCTTTTGTTTTGCTCTGATGGTAGGCACAGCAGCCTTGCTGTAAGACCCATAATGACTATTTGTGACACCATATGGCCACAGCAGGACCCCTGAGGTGTCTGGCACAGGGCCCGGTCTAAAGCAGCAAATAAAGAGTGGGCCATTATGTTCAATCATATGCTGAGGTATAGCCTTGAATGATCTCCCACACACCTTCACCTCAGAGTATGGTAATAGAGAATTGAATAAAGTGGCTTATTACTGATGTGGAAACGGGTTATTTGGCTGCTCGGCTCACCGAGTAGATTCAGCCAAAAGACATTACATGGCGTGGCTCTGCAGGTGGCTATAGCCGTCTCTACGGTATGTCTGGATCAGTGCGTGCGTGTGTGTGTGTGTGTGTGTGTGTGTGTGTGTGTGTGTGTGTGTGTGTGTGTGTGTGTATGTGCGTGCGTATGCGTGTGTCTGGTTGTCCAACACCCCATTTATTTTGCACACTGTCTGCTAGTAGGCTAACTTAGAACTTCTACACAAAAGAATCACGTATATTAGTATACGTGATTTTTTTTGTATCTCGTATACAGTATACGTTGTATGTTTTCTACTAGATACTACTCTATTAGATATTTAATACTATTATACTATTAATATTTAAAACTTTAATTTCAACTGTTTTACATTGGAGCCAAGCTGTTCCCATGTGGATCCTGAGATCACCTCAATTAGAATGAAACATGTAAAACACAGATGTGTGTTGAAATTGAACCTGTAACATTCACACACATTCATGGTATATTTTCATACTGTGTACACAGTGTACATAGTCTAGTATGCTCAGTCAGTACCGTGTCATTCGAACGTTCAAAAGCTTTAACCCATAGGCCTGACTTCGAAATTTAAAAAATGTCTTCTAAATGCTCACAGTTTTCTGAAATACCTATGTTTCTATATCAGTGGTGCTCAATATTTCATGTCAAGGACCCCAAAAATTATATGTAATTGGCCACGGACCCCCATCTGAAAATATGTTGTTCCAGGGACCCTCCAGAAAAACAAAGATTTTAGCTCAAAACATTCGCTCTGAAAGAATATACATTCAAAGATTTGCGCCACAAGTTCACGATTTTTCAAAAATAGCAGATCTACAAACTCGTAGCGTGGCACTCGGTGGTGCGCTATGAGCTTGTAGATCTGCTGTTTTTCAATACCTAAAGTATAACATAATGCTTAAAACAACAAAAGGGGTTCCCGTCCTGAATGGGATGGGTGTATCTACACTCTAGTCTACAGTGCAGTTCTAACTATTGAATATACTGTAACTGATTTTCAGATAGTTGAGTTCTGAAGTATGAGCTTTGGATAATTGGGGTTCTATTGCTGTAGTCTCTATTAGAATAACTGTAAGAAAGACATTTGTTTTCCTTTCGCCTGAAACAAATAGTAATTGATGTTATCGCGAACGTTGTTGAAAGGGTCAATCAATTTAGTATAAAGAACAAAAACAAGGAGTGTAGCAGTCAATTCAGCCTGAGACAGGAGGTTATTGATGTGACTCTTACAACTGTAAATTAGCTGAACACACGGAATAATGAAAGCCAGAGAAACGGTAGAGAGGAGGAGGCTGGGGGAGGTTATTTTGCATTTGAAACAAAAGATTTCTTTCTTTCTCTGTCTTTCTTTTAATACGCACCAATGCTCTACTCCTCAAACAGTCTTAATTGTGATTTTAAATACAGAAAATAGAATCCTCATTTAGTCAGATTTGTTATGCTAATATGGCCAGAAGTGTTTCTCAAACCAAACAATTCCCTAAGGAGTTTCCTTGCCAGCTAAAATCAAAAATCTGTCAAAAGCGCTGTGAATTAAACTTCCGAAACTTGTTTCCAGCTTCAGCTTTTTATGCCAGCTTTTTTTTCCTCTGCTCTGGGAAGCATGAATGGACAATTCTAGCTAGCCAGTAGTTTTTGACATATCTTGTTTGGGACCAAAGTGATGGAAGGATGGATGGACCAACACGACTACCCTTTTGCTAGTGGGACTAAAATTAACATCATGAGTTCATGAACCCATGAGTAATACGTATCCATGAGTCTCTCTGTCTCGCATGCAGACTGATCATTATTTCTGGCATTATTATGTTGTGCTTATTTCAGATAGGTCACTGTAGAGAGACAGGAAACCAAGGGCAGAGGGAGGGAGAGAGGAGAGACATGTGAGACAAGCCAGGGACCAGAAATCGAACACAGGTCTTTCTTCACATTCACAAGAAGGAGCATATTATCGTCGCTGTCGGATAGAAACCTTGTGTGTCCAAAACTGTTACTTTTCAGAAAGTGGACAATAAAACTTCAGAAAGTGGACAATAAAACAACTTATGTTCCAACTAAGGGATCCACAGTAGTTATTATTTAGTCACAAGCTCTTGTTAATATACTTTTCATTGGTTCATTATTTATAAAACCTGCAGACTTCACCATTTCCACTTAAACTATTTCAAAATGAACAACAATAGCTGTTCTGAAGGAAAAAAAACTAAAATGAGGAGATACAAGGTTTCTGCCCGACAGCAATGATATGGTCTGTGCACCAACTGTCTGATCCGCAGGCACCCCTTGATCATGATTATAACAGCACTTCAGCTAAAGGTAATTATCATTCACCCTATATTATTCACCTACCTTGTGTACATGTATAAAACAAAAGGGGTTTGGTAATACATATTTAATAGTCAATTAAAGATGGACCCCCGGGGAACCGGCCTGCATAAAATAGTATAAGCCTCAGGACCAGTGGGAAGGATCTTGGCCGAGCTCCTGGTTTTCCCATGAAGCTCAACTATCTGTCTGTCACTATGATAACCTGTCATCATATGAATATATAAACTTCATCTTTTAAACATGAGCTGACAGAGCATGGCACTGGCCGGGCATTGTCTGCATCCGTCTCTCTCTCTCTGTGTGTGTGTGTGTGTGTGTGTGTGTGTGTGTGTGTGTGTGTGTGTGTGTGTGTGTGTGTGTGTGTGTGTGTGTGTGTGTGTGTGTGTGTGTGTGTGTGTGTGTGTGTGTGCGCGTGCGTTGAAAGGATAAGATCTCCCCAGGGAGACACTCAGGTGCAAAGAGATATGCAGATAAGTCACGAAAACACAGACGTGTGCATACTTTATACTCACTACTATAGTCTTCATGACAATGATATCAGCATTTAGTATCTTAAAACAGAGCAGGAACCTGACATTTAGAATTTAGCACTCCTAGAACACTCAATAACAGATGTGTGAGTGTGTGTGTGTGTGTGTGTGTGTGTGTGTGTGTGTGTGTGTGTGTGTGTGTGTGTGTGTGTGTGTGTGTGTGTGTGTGTGTGTGTGTGTGTGTGTGAGAGCGAGAGCGAGAGAGAGAGAGAGAGAGAGGGGGGAGAGAGAGCTAGGGAGAGAGGTAGAGAAATAGAGTAGGAGCAGTAAAAACAGTGTACAACACCATCGTGCCACATCCACTGAAAGGTCAGGAGTAGTGAATCCCATTTCCAACTCCTAGACGTCTCAAATGGACTCCAGCTCTCATCTCTTGGAGCCAGAAGCAATCAACTCCTCAGCATTCAACAAACGGACCACAAATCAGCATTTTGGCGTGACAGAAGTGCTGCCTGCTGACATGCAGGCAGAGCTGATTCTCAGATGGCTTGGCGCTCTCACAAGCCTTATTGGGAAATCCAGCATCCCAAGCCAATAATATGTGCTAGGATGGGATTTGCAATGACATTTGAAGATGGGTAATGCAAAAATATTTAGCTGTTCACTAAGCAGGAATTTAAGTAGCTGGGGGTGATCGACCGTAAGCCTAATATTAAAAAAGAGCAGTCAGCTTTTCTCTCCAATCTCTGTCTCCATTTCCTCAGCAGTTGATTGTGTAATATCACCTTTAACCACAGGCCATGCTTATTGAATAGCATATACCCATATATAATAAGTCTGACATCCCCAGAGTTAGAATGCAGATAATGTGGTTAAGAACTGGCAACATGCTGAAAGTCAACAGTATCATTCCTATATCTCACACACAAGTAGGCCTACATCTCTTCTGCTGAGAAGATATATGAGACAGAAAGACAGAGGTTGTGATCACTGATGGGAACTGGAAAGGACAAAGAATTATGAGAGAGAGAAAAGGAGAGAGGGAAGAGAGATGGACAAGATTGAGAACGATAAGATTAATGGATGGTAAAATGTTGAAGAGTCAAGAGGCTGTGGCAGCAGTCACAGTCTATAATCGCAGTATAAGGAAGTTAGATTATCGTGAGTTACACCAGTTGACTGAGCAGCTATGACATGGCAAGGCCACTATATATGACCAGAAACAAGTGTTACCTCTCTCTCTCTCGCTCTCTATCTCTCTCTCTCTCTCTCACACACACACACACACACACACACACACACACACACACACACACACACACACACACACACACACACACACACACACACACACACTGTATACACACACACACACACACACACACACACACACACACACACACACACACACACACACAGGGACAGAACACTAATAGATCAAAAATAAACAGGCACGTGCTCTCCAAGTCTCCATGATACATTTACATATCATATCTTATAATCAGTCGCCTCGCCGCCTGTCATTACGCGCACCATTGACACGCAGCGGCGGTAAATTGCCCCATAAGGGGCGCGGCAGGCAGGCGAGCGGGGCTGCCGGGAGAAGCCTGGCGTCAGCAGGGACAGGCAATGACTAAACACAGTACACACAATCACACATGTGTACACTACAATTATCCGAGGACAGGTGAATGGCAGGTTGTGAACTTGTGACTGATGGACAACGCTTAAACTGCTTTCATTTGGTTTTAGCCTATCTCTGACATAATTCTTCATCAACATCAATCATCAGTGGATTGCTCAAATATTGTAACAAATTGATGGCAGTTTTAACGTCCCCCTCCTATAAACCTCTGGGTGAATGGGAGTTTTAGCCTGCCCTGTATATTGTCTGAAGTTTTGTTAGTCTGTTTTTAATTTGAGTGATCAGGAGGACAGGTGCGATGCCGATACTGTTATTTGCGTTTCGATCCACTGGCCCAGTGGACTTGAAATAAGAGGGTAGATAATTTGGGAAGCACTGTCGAGGACAAGTGGCCTATCGATCATTGAGTTGCAAAACTCAGCAGCCAGTTTAATTCACACTTTCAATGTGTGTCTTAGAGCGAGAGAGAGACAGAGACGTGACATGAGGCGCAGTGTGTGTGTATTTGATCCCACAGGACAGGTCTACGTTTCTACGTGACATTTCTGTAACCTACTGCCCAATTTCTCCAAGCCAAGGTGGTGTTCTGTCTGCAATCAATGCATGTCCACTTCACACAGATTTCTGTTCACATTCACAAGACATTCGTACGTATGGCAGGTCTACGTATTAACTTTGTCTCATGCAATTTACTTTCAAATCTCAGCATTCAATTTTGCCACATTAATAGTTTGCACAAATTTGTACATCTTACGTTCACACTTCACAGACAGAATACATGCGTTATCCAAAACACTGCCTCGCTTAGCCTACCTTCCACTGCATATGCCGTAGTAATTGCGCAGAGAAACACCATAAAGAAAGCGGGCGGCATGTCCAAAAATAGTCCCCGCTTCTCCTCTCCCATCATCCTCCAGCCCTGGTAGTGGGTACTAAATGAAAATCCCTTTCAGCGTCCAGTCCACAGAAATGCCTACTACTACTCCACTGTATCTAACACACTGTCTACATCCCAGTCCGCATCATGGCAAACCTGCACCGCCACCAACGAGTGTGTGTGGGGACTGAAGCATAGAATGAAGGGACTGTTGCAGGATGAGACAGAGAGAGAGAGAGAGAGGGAGAGAGAGAGGGGGGTCACGGTGGGGGGGGGGGGGGGGGGGGGGGGGTCACCTCTCATCCTGTGATTCCTCTCATCTCACACACCTTTTGACCAATCAGGAGACAGTATAGGCGCCTACAACCCATTCGTTTTCAGTCTATGGTTTTTCCACCTGACCAAGGACGGAATGGACCAAAATATGGTAGATATACGACGGACAGTGCCACCTAGTGGTGAAAGTTTGCACCCCGCAAATGATTAGATTAATAGGCTAGCTCAGGGGTGTAGTGGGCAACTTTAATGATGGTGGACAGGAGGCCACTATATTTTTTCACACTCACTCCAGAGGGCCATTATATTTCCACACTCACTCCAGAGGACTACATGCATATGTCGGATAGAAACCTCTTATCTCCGTATTAAAAAAATAATCGAAATCAATGCCGCTACTACTTCGTCATATATGTTACACAAAATTAGCCGACAAAAAACCCATCACAGTGCGACAGGTTTTGAGCCTGTAGATCTGCTATTAATTGAAATCCTGGCCTTTTTTGGTTTTTGCTATTTTTGAATTGGAATCCTGAAAAGTTTATATTTTATTTTATTTCATATGCATATAGTTATTACTTACATTAACTTCATGAACTTTATACAAATACATTGGACATTAAAAATAATACATTTTTAATGCAGTCATTAAGCTACTATTAATGTATTAGCTACTAATCTTTCGCACAGGTCCTGGGCCTGGTGAGAGCAGGAGTGGACCTGGTGAGACGTAGGAGGGGCCCGGACAGGAGTCATTCCACAGAGCCTAGTCCTTCCATGCGCCAGAATCTGGTTCTCCCAGTCCTGGCAGAGTAGTTCCAGAGCAACGGATTGTGGCCCTGGTTTTCCCTAATAATGGGACAGGATTTAGGGTAGCTACTGGGACGTAAGTCGGGACTTGATCACCCCGGCTGGGTCACCTGAGTGAGGGGTATGATGTTCGAGAGACCCGAAACCCCAATGACCTTGGGATACATCACTGAGGATACGTCCCAGGTGCATCCATGCAATGTTTTTTTGTTATAGTATAGTACTCCTAATTCATGTAGTGGTAGGCCTACCCATGCACTCTCCCCTTGAGTTGTAATTGTCTTAGGTACCTAATTGTTTGTCTATTGTTAAATGTGATGTTGAATTGTATGATAATTATGTGTCTTTTATAGTTTAAAAAAAAAACATAACCGTGAAGCCCCACCAACTCCTTGCTCAACTCTGAAATGCTCATGTGCTCAGGCTTAAACGGAACTCCACTTTGTCCATTCATTCTTACCCATGGAGCATGATGATGTTGTATATCCTGTTACCAGTTGTAAACCTAGAACTCTACCTTACAGTATAGTGTTTTTGTTTAGTATTTTAGTTGGATGTGTTGTGGTGTGTTGTGAACTTATTAACAAACCAGAGCACAAGTATGCATCCTGTGAGTTTAAAAATGGTTAATGCATGTTTTGTAATTATAATGAAATAATAAAGGTTTTCAAATATTTTGAGTGGAGTAAAAGTACAATATTTGCCTCTGAGATGCAGTGGAGTAGAAGTAAAAAACTGTACGTGGGCCTACAGTACTTAGTTACTTTCCACCACTGGTTAAGAAGCCAGAGCGGACTTTCAAGAAATATGGGGACAGTTCATGCGTTTTATGAACAGCAATCCATTAGGACCTGTATTAGATAATCCACAGTAATGTGGGGAGGAAAATGGGGACCATATCTGTTTTATTTGTTTTAGTTTTTGTTTTGTTTTTTGTAATTTATAATTTTTATAGATTTTTTACATTTTGACAGCATACAGCATACATACATCAAATGTCTTCTATCCCAGATTTGGGTCGTCGTATGCCAAAACAAATCTAGACAACATATAAATCAGCGTCCAAAGGATAACTAAAAACATTAAAAATGAAATAATAAACAAACTGAAAAGAAAATTAAAGAAGAAAAGTAAAAATAAAATAAAAACATAAATACATTTTCTTTACAGTACAGTTTTGTTTTTGTTTTTGCACCGTTCAAAATAAAGATAACAGTTAGCGTAGTGGGACATTCTCATTCGTTCTCTGTGGCATCCAAATTTCCTATGTAGTTCCATAGGGGTGACCACATGGAACTACTAGAATACTAGAATTTGTCTGTCTTTTGGTGAAGGTCATAGGTGAGTTTCTCCAAAGGCAAGAAAGTAGAGGCTTGGGTAAGCCACATTTTAGCTGAGGGTACTTGGGGGGTGGACCACAGTAACAGAATAAATTTTTTAGCAAGATATGTCAACATGTCTAATAAACGGGTGGAGTCAGGGTCCAAGGTCAAACCACTGTCATGGTTCAGTAAATATAGACTGGGAGTAAAATTAAGGACCTTGCCTAGGATTTTCTGAGTGTGAAAATGGACCTTCTTCCAGTATTGCTGAATTAGATCACACTTCCAAAAGACATGCATAATAGTACCTACTTCCTTATGACACTTGAAGCAAAGTTCTGAGGTGTTGGGAAACATATTATGAAGACGGAGAGGTGTGTAATACGGTCTGTGGAAAAAATTGTTTATAGAGGTACATTTAGGAAATATCTTGTTACAGATGAAGATCCATTCTTCTGGGTCGAACGTCACCCCAATATCCTCTTCCCATACTCGTTTTAGTGAGTCATAGGAGGAGGTATCAATATTAGTCAGTATATGATATATATCTGAAATATGACCCTTCCTGACATCAGGGCTAATAAATAACTTTTCAATTTCTGTCATTTCATTGTTTTTGTTTTTGATTGTTGAGTTGTGTTTGTTATGACTGTATTTTTTATTTATTTGTTGTCATTGTATTTGTGTATCTGTTATGTTTGTTTTTTCTGGACATTCTATTAACAAGAGAGCTATAACTGTAATGTTTTATATAATTGAAAAAGAATGTCAATAAATATATTGTTTAAAAAAATAAGCCAGAGCGCAAGTATTTTGTGGTATTATAATACACAGGAAAATAAAGTTGAAATACATACAACAACCACTATCTCTATAGTAGGTCTGTCCATCTTCTCTGTATCAGATTTACCGCAGGAACCTTCCCTGTACCAAACAATGAATAATACAATTCCCAGAATCCTTCACTTTAGCTTCACAACCTGTTCTGACTTGAAACGTGTCAGATTCCTCTCATTCTAGGGCAGCATCCACAGTTGCCTTCACCTCCTCCTCTCATCAATGTATTTGTAAGGTAGCCTACCTTACAAAATTGAACTACGTAGTTCATGCAGTACAAATTCTGCTGTGCTTCTCAAAGTAGGGGCTGGGGACCCCCCAGGGGCCCTTGGGGGGTTCCAGGGGTCCACCAGCAATTATTTTATTCTTCAGCTGCTCGAGTCGAAAATAGCACATCTAAAAGCTCACAATGCAGTCACAATGCAGCGCGTTGTGAGCTTGTGTGCTATTTTCCTTTTCTTTATTTTTTTAATCTTAAAATTAAACACAAATCTTTTGTCCCAGGAGTTTCTGGAACAAAATATTTTAAAATGGGGGTGCGTGGCAAAATACATCAGCTTGTATACCGGTGTTGCCATATATTTTATTCATGTCTCGCATTCACACCAACAAATGCATAGAGATCAAGTTTAAAAATGGCTGAGTGATCCTTTAATTAACGAATCTTCTTCCTTATTGAGTCATTTAAGGAACACAGACAACTTAGTATGATGATGATGATACGAGTTTACATGTTGCACATGAATGGACTGCAAGGTTGCTTTATTAATTGTCTCTATACAATGGCTACCAACAAAACAAAAATAAAAACAGCCAATAAGTACAAGCAGCACAGAGACATTGCCTACGAATCTCTCTCAATCAACACGCTGACGACTTTAATAGTGGGCTTTGGACCACTGCATCCACTCACAATCCTCTTAACTCTAATGTCATGAGAGCAAGCCCCACGAGAGCATACATCATTGTCTTCATAAGGGAAAAAGAACGCAACCTAAACATTTTCTAAGCATTCATCTGTGATCAATGGATGTTACACATGACGTTACAATGGATGCCACTACAACAATCACCTGTATTCAACTCAACTGCTAGCACATTATATGAGCACACACCAACCTGTGTGTGTGCCTGTGTGTGTGTGTGTGTGTGTGTGTGTGTGTGTGTGTGTGTGTGTGTGTGTGTGTGTGTGTGTGTGTGTGTGTGTGTGTGTGTGTGTGTGTGTGTGAGACGTGTGTGTGTGTGTGTGTGTGTGTGTGTGTGTGTGTGTGTGTGTGTGTGTGTGTGCAATTGTGTGTGTGTGTGTGCGCAAGCATATGTACGTACGTGGATGGGTGCATGCGTGCATGGGTATATGGGTGCATGTGTGCGTGCGTGCATGGGTATATGGGTGCATGTGTGCGTGCGTGCATGGGTATATGGGTGCATGTGTGCGTGCGTGCATGGGTATATGGGTGCATGTGTGCGTGCGTGTGAAAAAGGTTAGGAATGGGATACGCCACAGTATCTCTTATCTGCTCCACTGTACAGATGTGAGAACAACTCTTTAGATACACAGGTCCAATCTTCCTCTACACTGCATCAACATACACAATGCTTTGATTTAATTAGTGTATTACACGGTTTCCAGCATACAGGGTCCAAGTGTCATCCTCCTTCATGGAGCTAATAGTCCCTTTGGATGGTTTGCAGTGAGATTGCTGCATGGGAATGAATGGCTTTTGGGCATCCAAAAGTTATGTTGACAAGATCTCACAGTACAATCTCTGCTAAATGCCTTAATTGTAAACTGTACAATCTCAGCATTTGACATCTACACTCTAGTCTACAGGACCTGAAAAGCGATAGCTCCAGGATAGTGGGTGGGGACATTTCCCTTTTTTCCTTTGAAAACAATCCAGTCCAGCCTTTGACATTTATTTCTATAGATTATAATTAATACCATCGTATTACATGACTAGACACACACTGTAGGAGGAAAGACATGTACAAAAGGTTCAGTTCCTCGTTCACAAACAAGACACTCAGCTCAAGTCGGGTCGGCTTTCATTCAGTCACAGATACGTTTAAAGTGAAATGTTATCTGCGTAGAGCTTCAGTACATGGCGAACCAAACTCTGTGTATATGTATGGGTGTGTGTCTTTGCATCGTGTGCGAGCTTCTGTTTCGTTCAGTTGTGCCAGATATCAAACACCAATATGACGAAACCTTTCAGAAACTTAAAGGGCGTTTCACCAAGAATGCCATTGATTTGTTTTGTACTGCACCGCCAGAACTGCAGAACTGCAGACCACCTTGTGCTAGCCCATTTGTATATCGTCAGTTATTTTAAATTGTCTTCTGGGACGTGATCAGGAAAAAACATACCAAACCAGGATTGAATTGGATTGACCGAAATGATAAAGGAACGAGATGATGGAAACAAATCGATTTAAATTTATATTGAGTTATATCTTTTTCAGTGGAATAAGGGCCTCACAAAGAGTTCAATTCAAATACAATCCAATCAATACAACCACATTCCTAACAAGCTACACACATGTACTACACACAGTACACTCTTAAAGAATCTGTTACACTGACGACTGAGGCAAAATACAGATCAGATGTATCATATCTTAGGCAAAATGCACCTTTATAACTTCTCTGGTTGTTGCTGCTGCTGTTGTAGTAGTAGTAGTAGTGTGTGCTGACTACGACTGCAAACATAGCTCTGTTTCTCCAGCGGGTCACATAGGGCTTATCAGGGCTAGTAACCTCCGCAAACCACAAGATGTCTGTGACAGCACAATAGGCAAATCCACTATGTTGACAAGAAGAGGCAAAAATATGTTTTACTTAAATTATTTTATTGTGTCATCTTGGAGTGGTGAGCGTGGTGCTGTGGGGGACCAGGATGTACCGACCACAATAATAAAGCCCTGGCTTTATTATTGAAAACCAGGCAAGTTGGCGAGTCTCGTATGGCGCTATGGTTGAAACCCACACGGTGATGAGTGAATCCTGGCTAGCCCTGTTTAGCTCAGGCTCATATGAGAGCCCTGTTTAGTCCCAATGGACAGACCAGGAGACTCAGGCACAGAGGTGGTGATGAGAGGATAGGGCTGTAGGCAGGAAGACCTTAATTCTATAGGGTCTATATGATAGCTATATTATTAATGGGCAGATGCCACGGTACATGTACAGTACACACAGCAGCATCATAAATGGTCAGAAATGGCATTTTGTAGAACACAAAGGCCTTGGGGTGAAGACGTAAACATGCCATTGGTATTGTGTCACAGTCCGAGGAAAGACTTGAATATTATTAAAGGTATGAAATGTTAAAATGCACCAATGAAGAATTTCAGATTATTTATCGCCGAGAATGCAGCCTCAATGTGTGTGATTATATGTGCGTAAATGAAGCCTACGCCTAATAAATGTTGGAGTGGTTCAAAGGTCCCTAATATCATATATGGCATACAGTAAGTATACAGATGCAGACTGAGGATAAAGAGTAACTGTATAAGCAAACATCACCAAGTGTAGAGTTGTGTCATTGTTCTCACTCCCCTGAAACCTCTACTTTTCAGGAATAAAGAAACAGATTGATTCTGCCCTAGTAATGTCCATGCATGCATTTTCACATTACAATGCATCGCCAACTTGGTCTCAGGGTAATCAATCGTCTTCCGTGAGCAGGGGACAATGCCTGCTGTCAGGTACAAAAAACGTAAACACATTATTGTCCATGCTGGAGATGTACAGTATGGGGTTTCTCCAGGAAACAGACATAATATACGAAGTGCTTTGGTTCAACCTGCTGTACATTATCTTAGAAATGATTCCATACCATATAATAAGCTGACACAGATGTGCGTTCAACAAGCAGTCCTTTTTGCTGTTTCTTGTGGAGTTTGTCTGCAATTATCCCAACATTAAAAATGCAATTTGCAATACTGGGCATTATGAAACAGCTATTTTGTGCTCGTTTAACAGTGCATTCATATTCCATAAAATTTCAAAGTTCATTTTTGACACAATTAAATATATTTAAAAAAAATCCTTCACTTTTTTAAACTTTCGTTTTTGAAATGCAAAGTGACGTGACAAAAGTCGAAGCCGTTGGAATGCTTGTGGAGATCAGAATCAGATCATAGATTTTTGGAGCTCCATTTTAACAGCAATGTTGCAGATACATCCCAAATAGATTGGTCTAAGCCAGGGGTTTTCAACGTTTTTGGCTGGGGACCCCCGGAAATGCTTTGGCCATGTCTCGTGACCCCCGCTTCGCCCCCCTCCCCACCACCAATACAAACTGACTGCAAAAATAACCTTAATAATAGAGAAGATATATCATAAATGAATACTGAAACCAGATATAATCATTAAGGAAAGTTTGTGTATGCACCACATAGGCCTACTTGTAAACTCTTAATTTCCATTTTCCAGCCATTCAGTTGCAAAATAATTTGGGGACCCCCCAAAATAATGTGACGACCCCCCAAGGGGTCGCGACCCACGGGTTGAGAACCCCTGGTCTAAGCATTACATTTGCTGATGGCACACACTTGAAGAAGTGGACCAGTTCAAATATTTGGGCTTCAGGCTTGATCCTCAACTCTCATTCAAGCCTCATATTACTTCTGTTGTGAAGAAAATACATTTCGGCCTGAAAGTACTTTATCGATCTATCAAATGTTTCACCCTTCAGGTCAGAAAAGGAATGATCTCACATTTAATACTCCCAATATTAGACTATGCTGACATTGTTGATTGACAAAGTTGATTGACTGTAGGTCCACAAACCAAATACCTTGTTGAACGCACTTAAGGTCAGCACTCCCAACATGATCTCTTAGTGAGCTCTCATGGAGCTGACATGACCGCTGTCTAGTTGGCATGGTCACACAGCTGTCTACTGACTGGACACTCATTTACGTATTAAAAAAAGAAAAGAAAAAAAAAATCTTCATCATCATGAGTCAGCATTACCTTTTTTCTTCTTCCTCTTCTTCAATTCCCAAGTGGAAAGGACTCAACAGAAGTCAAAGACCAGGATCACATTCAAACAATGACACATTAAAACCGAGCAAAACGAAACGTAGAATATTGTCAATGTTCATTGTTGCTTCTCTTGGTCAAAAGAAAATGTAGTCCATTCATGCCCTCTTTTTTTCCTTTTTTCGCTTTTTTTTGTTTTGGCAAAGTTACCTTTCCACCAGCAGCCCCCCTCTATCCCCACCTCTGTCCTTCCCATGGTTCAGCCCAGACTGTACAATTCTTGACGTCTGATTGGATGCTGCAGCTGTCCATCATCGCTGGAGAAGCAGGGTAGCCCAAGGCAGCAGCAGTAGGAGGGTGTAGGGGCGTGTCTGGGGCGTGGCTGTGCCTCTCACTCGATTGTTGTTGGGCGGGTACAAGCCTGATTTGCTCCGAGTACAGTGGCTGGCCGTGCACATCCCGCTCCCGGATCCGCTGATGTCATCACCTACGTAACCAATCAGAGACAGGTGGAGATGATAGTGGGCTCAAGACAACTTCTTTGAACCATTAAGACCTGAGGCCAATTCTACAAATGCCTTCTAAATCAGTAATTCTCACACTTTCAAGATTAAAATAAAAAATCACACCCGTGTGAAGTGAGGGGCGCTCTTATCATCGTACATCAATAGTGCAGCGTGGCACAAACTGACGTTCTGTGAGCTTGTATATTTGCTATTTTTGAATAGCCAACACTAAAATCTAAAATGACACGGATGCTTTTCCGGTTTGAATGGGTTAAAACTGCATACATACTGTCTCTCTCTAAACAAAAACATCCAATCGCACGCACGCACACACACACACCAAATAAGATACCTAAATATGAAGAAATACAGAAATGAGACCCACTTGCATCCTGGAAATCCACGTCATTTCCGTCCAGTGCATTCTTCAACCTGTTGCTCATAATTTTCAGCTCCATTATCTGTTGTCGGATGGTCATGTCTGGCTTGGTGATGTCAAGCTCCACCTCTGGGTTGTTGATCTGATTTGCCAAGCCATCGCCCATCACCTCTGGAAGGTATCTGAATAATAAAGAGAGGTTTTCATTATGATTGATGCATGGACTGTGGACTGACTTGATACTGACCATGATACTGACACCATACTGACCATTATACTGACCATTATACTGACCTGATACTAACCATGATACTGACCTGATACTGACCACGATAGTGACCACGTGGCAGTCAATTCAGGGGTAGTTTGGTTAGGTTTAGGTAATAGAGGTAATAAGAGTAGGGAAAACCAAAACTGTCGTGCAAAAGGAAAACAAATAAAAAAAAATGCGATCGCATTTACTATATATCTGTCTTACTATGTTATGGGGGAAATGAAAACTGGTCTGGCCCAACCTAACCACAACCACAACCATCAAGGTTCAAGGTTCAAGGTTGTGCTTTATTGTTACATCTTGTGTACAGGTACATAAGAGTAAAACTTATTTTTGTTTGGCTTCCTTCAGAAAATGCAGCAGCAAAAATATAATACGACATCAAAACAGCAAAACACAGCAAACAAAAAATAATATAGAGTGCAAAAAAAGAGCAAAAATATAATACGACATCAAAACAGCAAAACACAGCAAACAAAATAGAATTTAGTGCAAAAAAGAGCAAACAAGTGTAGAAAAAGAGTATCATATGTACATGTGCATGTTTTCCTTGTAGTAGGACAATTATTATTATTATAGTATTCTTTTATTATTATTATTTTTTTTTAACTTCACAGTAGACTATGTTCAATATAAATATACAACAAAAACGTTTTAGAGAGGTGCAATTTGAGCTCAATAGTGCGAGGGCAAAGGGCAAAAGGTGCGGGGCAAAGGTGCGGGGGGGTGTTAGCGTTTTCCTTTTCCCTGATACACTTTGGTTCTTATCAGTTCGTTCATGTATCTGATTGTTCGGGGAAAGAAGCTTTTTTGCAGTCTATTTCCAGTGGCTTTGAGACTGCGAAACCGCTTCCCATGTGGTAGCATCTCAAACAGACTGCGGTTGGGATGACTTGGGTCCTTCATTATTCCTCGAGATTTGCTGACACAGCGTTCATCGTACAGGGCTTGGATAGGGGGGAGAGCACATCTGCTGATGCGTTCGGCTGTCCGCACAACCCTAGCCCTAAGCCTGAAACTATTACGTACTGTACCTATAACCTTAACCTCTCACCGTAACACTAAACCTGACGAATCCTGAATCTTTTTATAATTGTAAACTGACTTAATGACCTTTACCAGCAGGGGGCCCCAACTTAGAGTATAAGGGCCCCAACAAAGATAGTATAACATGGTATACACACACAAACGTGAGAAAACGTGTGCTGCAGCTCTCATAGATTCTGCGATGAATACATGAAATGTATCATTTTCTGCTGACATGAGAAACCGCACATGTACAGTGGTGCGCACGCACGCACGCACGCACGCACGCACGCACGCACGCACGCACGCACGCACGCACGCACGCACGCACGCACAGGCAGTGATCTGAGTCATGTATATTCATTACCGGTATTAATGAGTCTGCAGGTTAATAACCGGAACGTTCACATATTGTCAATATTTCAGTGTTCTCAGCAGCAAACTCGCACTCTCTCTCTATCACACACGCACGCACGCGCACCCACACACACGCACATAACCAGCAGCGCTCCATCTATATTTGATGTCTTTTGACAATCAAACTCAGCATGATCTACTCAGAAAAAGTGTCACTGTTTGGAAGATTTGAGCCAATCAGGTTTACTGTATACGTACACTATAGCCTGCAGTATATCTATCATACAGTATGTATACTGTATGTGTTCAATGATTCGTTCACGTGGCAAGACGAGGAAAATGTGTGTGCATTCATGCGTGTGACATGTGTTTAAGACTGCATATTTCAACATGGCATCAAATTGCTGTAATCCATTTACGCTACACCAGAGGATGGATTAGGGCCTGTTAAAGGGGCTGTTATGGAAGCAGCATATATTGAAGATTAGATCTGTGTAAAATCTAATCTGTCAAGTCTAAATCGAATCTGTCTATTCCTGTGTGGTGTTGGTAGGAGTCGATGACAGGCTCACGGTGGCATTTGTCCTTGTCCATGACTGCATGTGTGCATACACAAGTACATTTACTCAAGTACTGTACTTAAGTATAATTTTGAGGTATTTGTAGCCTACTTTACTTGAGTATTTCCAATTTCGAACACTTTTACTTGTACTCCACTACATCTCAGAGGCAAATATTGTACTTTTACTCCACTACAATTATTTAAGTGAATGAGGCCTAACTTTACCCCTTCTTTAAGTATACTTAAAATGTACTTGAGTAAAAGGCATCAAAATATATATATTTTGATGCCTTTTACTCAAGTACATTTTGAATTCCGGACTTTTAAATACAGAGTATTTCTACATTGCAGTACAGGTGTCTGCCTGACAGTGGTGATTTACGTCTGCATATCTTCAGGTGCAGGATTACTTACCAAGATCAAAAAGTCTTGTGGTGTTCACTGCCGCATGCAGAAATGTACAGCTGCAGCCTTTAAACCCTGCCAGCTATTTAGTCTGCAGCATGCCGTGACTTGCCTCACACATTATGATACAGGAACCTAGTACAGTTCTGCTGAACAATGTTCGCTGTCATCCATGTCAATGTTCGCTGTCAACCCAAACAATGGGTTTTCTATGGGTCGCAAAAACTTCAGGAATTTCAAAAGAATTTCAGAAATGTATAAAAGAATTATCCATGAATTGTATTTGTTAAGAAATAGCAAAAAACAGCAGATATAGAAGCAAACAGGTCGCAATTATCAGCTTTTAGATCAGCTATTTTTACGATTTTATTTTATTAAGTGATTAATTCAGTTTGGGTCCCGGGGCAACATGATATTTATCGTTTGTGTCTCTCGAGCTGACATGGTTGAGAAACCCTGCTCCATGTCAACATGCGCTGAAATGTATTTCTCTGCACATTTCAAAAAGAAGTAGACCTATCCTGTTGCAATACCGCTGATGCCTACATAGGACCACAATGGTCCTATGAAGGCTGAAGGCCTGAAGGCTTTTTTGTTCTGCCTTTGGCATTATTGTATAACTGTACCTCTGTACTTTTTTTTGCAAACTGTTATAATAAAGTATTCAATCAATCAAAGCCTTGCTCACAGCTGTCAGACGCAATGCAGCAACTTTCTAACGTTCTACTATATATACAGTAGCAACTTGCCAATGCAAGATGCAGCACTTTGTGCTGGAGAGCTGGGCTGCGAGCTTGCACATTATGCTATTTTTGAAAGAAATATGGAAAATGTTTTGACATTTTAGAATAATTTATATTTTCTTTTCTTTTTTTTCTTCTTCTCCCCCCCACACCTTTTCACAGATGGGGGTCCGCGGGCCAAATGCATATCAATTCATGGATACTTGACAATGACATGAAAAAGTTTGAGAACCATGCACTGCAATAGAATGTTCACTAGTAAGAAAATAATCAATAGTTTGGGGGCCGGCCTAGCGGCCTGGGCACCTAGCAGGCTCCTATGCAGTGCATTGTTGGTTTGAGTCCCGTCTCCTGACTTTGCTGCCTGTATGTCACTCCCAGAGTCCCCGTGTTTCACTCCTTGTTTCCTGTCTGTCTCCACTTATTCTATCCATGAAGGCAAAAAGCCCCAAAAATATCTTTTTAAAAAAAGGAAGAAAATAATCGATAGTTAAAGCCCTAGATCAGTGGTTCCCAAAAGGGGTCCTTGAGGGAGTTCCAGGGGGTCCCCAGCTAAATTATAGTTTGGAACCAAATGGACCCTTATGGGTCTGTAACTCTGAGAGGGTCCATTTGGTTCCATTTGTATACTCTCAGAGTTAAATTAACATTGATTTTACAATATAAATTGGGGTCCCAGAGATAGAAATGCCATTAAATGGGGGTCTGTAGTATATTTATATCAAACTGAGGGTCCTTGAAATTAAACGGGTTGAGAATCTACTGCTAGAGCCGTAAAAATCTTCTCTTATGGAGGGTCTCTGGCATATCTTTTCAAATGGGGGTCCGCAGGCTAATTAGTGTCAATTTGGGGGTCCTTGACATGAAAAAGTTTGTGAACCACTGCCCTAGATAACCTGGGTGTATGGCATGGTTCAGTGTGACCCACCTAGCCTTGGACATGA
Organism: Electrona antarctica; assembly: GCF_951216825.1. Classification (NCBI taxonomy): domain Eukaryota; kingdom Metazoa; phylum Chordata; class Actinopteri; order Myctophiformes; family Myctophidae; genus Electrona; species Electrona antarctica. The sequence goes on from NC_136812.1 coordinate 21,389,488, forward strand.
ACCACTGCCCTAGATAACCTGGGTGTATGGCATGGTTCAGTGTGACCCACCTAGCCTTGCTCATGCCATTCCAGCATTTGTCTTGATTGGTGTTGCCTGATGCCAACTTGACACAGAGCGCTGCAGGGAGCTGAACCCAGTACTGCTGCATCGCCCTCAGCTTACTGGACAGGTCTGACACCTGCATGGGGAGACGGACAGACAGACAAGACAGGGTCATTGGTTTTCTGTTGCTATATCATGTCGATGCTTTCAAAATATATATATATTCAAAGATTGCCGCGTTCATAGTGTGGCATGCACTGTGAACTGTACTGTATATCTGCTCATTTTGAAGAGCCATTTTTGAAGAGCCAAAGCACCTGTCTCTGAGCCTATCAGGTGTACATAAGACTTTGTTGCTGAACAGGCAAAGTATACAATAATGGATGAAGTGGTTAACATGATTGTGATGATATGTTAACTACTTTTTTTCTTTTCTTTTTAAGATATTTCTGGGCTTTTTCTGCCTTTATTGATAGATATACAGTAGACTGACGGAATGGGGACAAATTCATCAGAGCAGCCTAGGTGCCCAGCTGTCCAGGCCTGTTAACTACTTTTTAACTAACACTAGCATGTCTGAGATGACATTTTGACAGTTTTTTGAGATTTTGAAGTTGATTATCTTTGCCCCTGAAGCTTTCAGAAGGTTTCCCTTCCATGACCATCATCATCCATCACCATTCCATCATCTCAGAAATCTTTGACATTTGAAAAAAATTCTAGATATGAATTTAAGCACATGCTACTTCTTTCTCATTTTACTTCAGACATGTGACACAGATGCTTTCCCGGATTGAATGGGTTAACACAACTTTTCCATTGTCAAATTAATTATGTATTTGGCCACGGACCCCCATCGGGCCCAGAGACCCCTATACAAGATTTGTGCTGTTAAAATGTTTCAAAGATCAATTCTAAAATAGGAAGGGGAAAAAAAGCAGATTTACAAGCTCAGATCGCGTTTCGAGCTTGCACATCTGCTGCTTTTGATGCTTTTGTGTGGCGCTGTACTGTGATCAAGCAGGACATTCATTTGTGAAAAAACAAAACAAAACATGAAAAGTTAGAAGATGGAGACAGCAACGACAGCAACGACATACACATGAACATAACCCTGACCTGCATCTCCAGCCTGAGTTCAGCCGTGGCAGTGGGCTTGTACTCAGCGGCAGCAGTCAGTGAATTACTGCGCCTCTTGTGCTCTTCAGGGTTGGGAGTTCCTGCTCCCGTCTCACCTGGAGGTCCACACGTTTGGTACACCTGGGAGACACGGAGACACACACACACACACACACACACACACACACACACACACACACACACACACACGATAGCCAATTGATTAATGACACTAATTCACGACCAGGGGTCAGGGCGATCTGGCGGTACGGCCGTTCCTTCCAGCTGTCAGATGATTACGATCACACAGTCACAGACCTTTACTTGGTCGTACTTTGCAAGCCCTGCCTCTTTGTACGAGCAGTAGGCAGCAGACCCATTCTGTCGGGGGGTCCGATCATGCGCTCTGCGGCTCTGCCCCCTGTCCCCGTGTCCCGGTATTGACTTGTCCCGGTATTGACTTGTCCCGGTATTGACTTGTTCCGCCGTTTTCAGGGTTTAGTTTATGTCCATATTGGTGAGTTTGAGTAGATTCCACTAGATGTCACTATAGAGCCACATATCACACCAGTGAGTGTGCTTGGAAAAGCATGTACTGATATATATATATATATATATATATATATATATATATATATATATATAGTATTATTAGGTTAGGGGAGGAGCAACAGGCTAAAGAAAAAATTCTGGTGGGATTTTTAATGAACGTGTAAAACATAAACAGATTAAAGTCTTACTTTAGCAGTGAACATGTCCATGTTGTTGTGAAGGTATCGTACAGCCTCAAAGATGTGAAGAGGAATGGATGAGAGCACAACGTCCAGACTGGGCTCTGTGGTGAAACTAGACGCAACCTGGATCATCGTTTCTGAGGGGAGGAGAGGGGAGAGGAGAGGAGAGGAGAGGAGAGGAGAGGAGAGGAGAGGAGAGGAGAGGAGAGGAGAGGAGAGGAGAGGAGAGGAGAGGAGAGGAGAGGAGAGGAGAGACATGATGCTTTAATTCTCATCTACATTGTGCATAGTATCCTATGTATTATGTGTACACAATACACATGTCATCTCAGGCATCTTTTCCGCTGGGGTTAAACCGGTTCTGTTCTTTTTCCCCGCCTAATTTTGAACCAAATTAATCGGTTCAGATCATATCCCTAATAGTTTGTTCGGAACTGGAACCAAAAAATACTTCTTCTTGCCCTGAAGTGGGAACCAAAGTGGGCGTGTCACTATTCATATGGTGGAAAAGGGGCCGTGGCTCAGGAGGTAGCTAGCCGCCTTCTTGGAGTCGGAAGGTTCCCGGTTCGATTCCCGGCTCGGCGGCTCCTCCTGGAAGCGTGTAAAAGTGTCCTATTTAGCAGTGAACCCCTAACTGCTTCCATTTACAGTAGGTCGGTGTGCCTTGCATGGCTTCCGGGGACCCCCAGGGGTCCTTGAGGGAGTTCCAGGGGGTCCCCAGCTAAATGATAGTTAGGAACCAAATGGACCCTTATGGTTCTATAACTCTGAGAGTTGTACAAATGCAAATGGAACCATGGGTCCATTTGGTTCCATTTGAAATTAACATTGATTTTACAATAGACATTGGGGTCCCAGAGATAGAAATGCCATTAAATGTGGCTCCGTAGACTAATGCGTGTCAAGCTGAGGGTCCTTTAATTAAACGGGTTGAGAATCACTGCTAAGCTGTAAAAATCTTATGAGGGCCCTGGCATATTTTTTCAAATGGGAGGGTCCTCGGGCTAATTAGTGTCAATTCCTTGACATGAAACAGTTTGGAAACCACTGGTATAAATGCAGTGCATTCAACGTTCCATGTAAACGCGGTCCATATCACTATCAGCTCACCTATGAGGTTCATCCACTCTGCGTCCATATCACTATCAGCTCACCTATGAGGTTCATCCACTCTGCGTCCATATCACTATCAGCTCACCTATGAGGTTCATCCACTCTGCGTCCATATGACTATCAGCTCACCTATGAGGTTCATCCACTCTGCGTCCATATCACTATCAGCTCACCTATGAGGTTCATCCACTCTGCGTCCATATCACTATCAGCTCACCTATGAGGTTCATCCACTCTGCGTCCATATCACTATCAGCTCACCTATGAGGTTCATCCACTCTGCGTCCAGGTCAGCTTGGTTGGCCAGGCAGCCTTTCATGACGTTGGCGCAGTAGTTGGAACAGGGCTTCACCGTGGGCAGCCCCAGGCAGTGGGGGCAGTAGACCAGCTTCATCAGAGCCCGCACACACTCTTCACTCAGAGAGACCTGAAGGGCCAAGCGGGATAGCGTTAGCTATGTATGCTAATCTCCACTGGTGGAAATTTAAAGTAACTAAGTACATTTACTTCAGCACCGTACTGCAAGTTTGAGTTTTTTTTTCTTTATTTTTTGCAATTGTTGATCAGCGTCACACACACACACACACACACACACACACACACACACACACACACACACACACACACACACACACACACACACACACACACACACACACACACACACACACAGAGGCCAGGGAGGAGGGCTTGTACAGTACAGTATAGTACAGTAGTACAGCACCACACAGTTCAGACGGGTCTGATATTATTGTATATTATTGTAGCGGTCAATTTGTATTGGCAAAGCATTTCCGGGGGTCCCGAGCCAAAAACGTTGAGAACCCCGGCGCTACACCATGCAGAATGCAACTATAAGAGTATGAATCAGGTCGTAGTGAGAGGGTTGGGAGGATAGATGAATGGGAGCCCAATGGGATTTGTTGTATACAATGGCGGCGCTCATAGAGAATTCAACAGATTTACATGTGAAAATGAGGCGCGAAGTAAAACCCTCATTTTCAGCAAGCAATAACATTGTGCCACAAAAGAATGAATGAATTGGCCTTGACTTATGCCTGGTACTAAAATATGAAAAGATTGGTGGATGGAGACTTGGAGCAATGCACGCACGCACGCGCGGCAGACACACACACACACACACACACACACACACACACACACACACACACACACACACACACACACACACACACACACACACACACACACACACACACACACACGCACACATACACATACACATACACATACACATACACATACACACACATACACACACACACACAGAAACACACACACACACACACACACACACACACACACACGCACGCACGCACGCACGCGCACACACACACACACACACACACAGTGACACACACATCTAATTTCTTTATGTAGAGACGTAGTTGCATCATGAGCTGAGTACATTGTCACACCCATGGTTGGACGACCACACGGTCATATATCTGAGATGGTTACTTGCTTGACAGAGCCTGACGCTTCACTTCTAATGATGTTTTTTGGGTGGAGAGACATTCACAGGCAGTTAGGGTGCGTCAGCCCCACATTCACCATGTCTGCTCTTTCCCGGGCTCAACAGGCCTTAGTAGTACCGCACGTACGTACGCATGTATGCACGCATGCACACTCCCTCTTGCTTACTCACATACCGGTGGTTTTATTTGTTGATATTAATAACTCAGTATCTCTCACACCTCTCTCTCTCTCTCTCTCTGTCTCCATACTGTATCTCTCTCTCCTACCCACACACTTGAACACACGGGCAGTGTGATGTCTGACCTGGGAGACCTTGCGGACCACCTCTCCGCTGATGGTGAGTCCTTGGACAAAGGACCTGGCGGTGACAAAAGCCCTGGTCACCTTCACCTTGAGGTCCCTCTGAACCTCGCCGAACGGCCGCAGGGTCTCCTGTTGCTTGGCAACGCACTCCAGGTAGTCTTCCGATAGGCTGACCTGTCAGTCAGAGAACATAATGAGTACATTTTTAATGTGTGTTAATTAATAATCTCTCTGCTATTTAGGAAAGCACTTCCTTTTGGCTACTTCCTTTTCTTTCAGAGTTTCTTTATTGATATGTATTGTTTCCATTTTATATTCAATGTACACTGAACTAAACTAGTGCATTTGTTATGGAACCAAATGGACCAAATGGACCAAATGAACCAAATGGACCCCGCTTTGAGAACCACTGGTTTACAGAAAAGCAATATATCCACATTCTGAGAAGGCTCAAAATAAGAATTGGTTGCTGTTATGAATGTAAAAGCCAGGCTGGAGACTGATAGTGTAATTATGTAATAGAACGATTGTGGAGAACGATAAAATGATATTATCTGTACTTTGTTTTCACAATGAACTTTGAGCTACTTTTACATTTTCAAACAATGCCTCGTCTTCATCCGATCTCGGGTGACTAACCTCAGCAAATAAAAAGCCTCATAAAATGTTTATGGTCTGTTGAAAATGGAACGTAATAAAAGTGAGAGTACATGGACCTGGACAAAAGAATAGTCAATTAAAATTAATAGATACTTTCTGTGATCGGGAATTAAGCATGTAACGCACTGGGATTAGTGCATTGGGATTAGTTTTATGGTGCAAGTGATTTGTCTCGCAATAGGAACTTTACCAACAAGGGAGATTGTAACAAGAAACAAGGAATATTTTTAAGCAGCCATTAAATTCTCCTCATTCAACTACAACGGGACAGACAGACCAGAATCAAAGGATGCAGCTGCTGATAATACTTGCTTATATAAAATAATTAACGTTAAGCATTTCTGAAACGGCAATTGAAATTCCAATTTATTTTGTATTATTTAACCACTTAGGCCCTATTTTATGCTTTGTTGTACGGTAACGAAAACACCTATATGAGCTCAGAAATCTGTTATTTTGGGAAGGTTTCACCAGTAATGCCCAAAATAGGAACGCTACTGTACGTATCAAAAGTGGTTCTTAAACTTTTCTATGTCAAGGACCCCGAAATGAATGTGTATTTGGCCAGTGGCCACAGAGCCCCCATTTTGCTGGGGACCCCCTGGAACCCCCCTCAAGGACCCCTGGGGTTCCCCCGGACCACGGGCTATACTGTATATATTTACATCTGGAGGGATGTTGTTCTTGAAGGCCAGCTCCAGGAGGCGGGACCAGAACTCTGACATGGTCTCGTCCAGGTTGAGGGCGGAGCCTCTGTAGTAGCGGCGTAGGTCAGCGTAGAGGTCAGCGTAGAGGCCTGTGTTCTGGGTGTACAGGGGCCCCAGGGGGGCCAACACGTCCTGCAGGGAACGCTCCGAACGGCTGTGGAGCTCTGTGAAGTAGGCTGACCAGAGACAGACGGACGGGGAGGAAAGACAGTGAGTGCGTGTGTGTGTGTGTCCTTCCCTGTGTGTGTGTGTGTGTGTGTGTGTGTGTGTGTGTGTGTGTGTGTGTGTGTGTGTGTGTGTGTGTGTGTGTGTGTGTGTGTGTGTGTGTGTGTGTGTGTGTGTGTGTGTGTGTGTGTGTGTGTGTGCGTGCGTGCGTGCGTGCGTGCGTGGAGAGAGAGAGAGAGAGGGGGGGGGACTTCTCCTTCCTGCCTCAAAGACCAACCTGTCTGAGACAAATTCCTCATTATATGAAATCATACCTGGTGTAACTGTCCAAGCCTTAAGCTATACCAGATGGACAGCTACTGTGCTCCACATTTCTTCTTTCTTTCTTTCTTTCTTTCTTTCTTTCTTTCTTTCTTTCTTTTCTTACTTTATTTCCTCTTGTGCAAAGTCAAGTATTTATAGATGCTTATCTACGTGTGTGTGTGTGTGTGTGTGTGTGTGTGTGTGTGTGTGTGTGTGTGTGTGTGTGTGTGTGTGTGTGTGTGGGTGTGTGTGTGTGTGTGACTGTGTGTGTGTGTGTGTGTGTGTGTGTGTGTGTGTGTGTGTGTGTGTGTGTGTGTGTGTGTGTGTGTGTGTGTGTGTGTGTGTGTGTGTGTGTGTGTGTGTGTGTGCGACTGTGCATGCGTGCGACTGTGCGTGTGTACAGGTGGAGTTACAGTAATATTCAACCCTATATATTTTGTCCCCATACAAATATAAGACATGAGAGAGGGGCCATCTTTGATTTAGTGTGTCTGTATACTGTAGATATACTGTATCTGTCATACAACCCCGTCCCCTTCCTCCATCTCTTGTTCCCTCACTCTTGTCCTTCTCTATCCAACCCACTTCCCTCTCTTGTGTTCTCACGGAACAGTACCCGGCGTCTCACGCACGTTTTTAAATAAATGAAACACTGTGGAGCTGAGCCTTCTCTCTTTTTCACACTGTCTTACTCTCTGTCACTGTCTTACTCTCTGTCACTGTCTTACTCTCTGTCTGTCTCTCTCTCCTTCTCATACCTCGCCTCCGATCAGCCCCGCCCTCTGTGTGATGTGCAATGATCTGCAGACTTGGCTCCTCAGTGGGTCAACTGCTCATTAGCCGAGCCAGCCTCTGCCCCGAGGGATACCCCTCTCTCCCTGTGTGTGTGTGTGTGTGTGTGTGTGTGTGTGTGTGTGTGTGTGTGTGTGTGTGTGTGTGTGTGTGTGTGTGTGTGTGTGTGTGTGTGTGTGTGTGTGTGTGTGTGTGTGTGTGTGTGTGTTCGTGCGTGCGCAGTACACAAGCTAACGGGGTTCAGCTTATCACATTTCATTGTGTCTGGCTCACTCTGTTCTCATTATAGCACCCAGTCAGGGGTAGCCTTGATGGCCACGTACACACGCACGTGCACACACAACACACACACACACACACACACACACACACACACACACACACACACACACACACACACACACACACACACACACACACACACACACACACAGCAAGCATTGCACATGTTGTTTAAAGTGTGCAGCCAGGGAAACCCAATCACCCATGAGGAAACACTCACAAGCATACAACATACATTACAAACCAATTTTGCAACTTAGGCATTTAGCAGACACTCTTAATCCAGAGCGATTTACAATAAGCAAGAACAACAACATACATCAAATGCATAAATAGTAATCTAGGATCATAGGTAAACCAAGAAGAACCTATATAAATATCCAAAAAAAATAACCTTCTGTACATTGACTATACACTATAGGATGCCAGGTCAACAACAATGACCTGGCATCAGTCAGTCAGTCAGTCAGTCAGTCAGACAGACAGACAGACACAGACACAGACACAGACACAGACAGACAGACAGACAGACAGACAGACAGACAGACAGACAGACAGATCATCTTACTGTCATAGCTCCTGTACAGAGCGGTGAAGGAAGCTTGCAGTGACCTCCCGGCTGCCTTGATCAGGCCCTCGGTCTCCTTGGCACTGAGGTTGGCCAGGTTCTCCTCCATGCTGGTGATGCAACACGTAGGGCCCTGGGGACACGTCCTCAGGTGCTCACCTGCATGGTGGGAGGAGGAAGAAGAACTCAGTAAAAGTATAGCAATACCAAAACAAGTTTAACCCATTTAGATCTGTGTCGCCTTATAGATTTTATCCACTATTTTAAACTGTAGCCGCTGAAAAATGGCAGCTCTACAAGTGTAGAGCTGCGCTACGAGCTTGTAGATACTGTATCTTTGAATCTCATATGAATATATGATATAGAATCTTTCGTTCACAGTGCACGTTTTTAACTCAAATATCTGCTTTTGGAGGATCCCTGGAACAACATATTTTCAGGTGGGGGTCCGCGGCCAAATGCAGATAATTCTGTGGGTGCTTGACATGAATAAGTTTGAGCACCGGTGCACCACTGATACGTTTTTCAGAAAACTGTCAGGATTTGGGGGTCTCCGGGGCTTCTGTCTCCTCGGGGTGCGAGCGAGGGCTGGATGCAGGCCAGGCCTGAGACAAATAATGTCATATATCTGCTGTATATTGTGAGTCATGTCTCCTGCTCTTTCCTGCCTTGCCTTACACTCTATTTGAAAAATGCTGTACTGTTGAAGTTTATGTTAAGTTGCTTTTCTGTTTACCTTTGGATTTCTTTTATTATCTCTGTGTTTTTGTTATGTATTTTTGTTTTCTTGTATTTATATTTATGCTTGATTTCTGTTCATTCATTATTTGGTGACAAAAAAAATGAAATAAAAAAAACTGTCAGGATTTGGAAGACATTTTGTAGAATCTTGTCCCAGGTCTCAATGGGTTAAAAAAGTCACGCTCGCAGTGTAAAGTGAGGGACGCTCTTATCATCATACATCATCATACATCATCATACATCATCATACATCATCATACATCATCATACATCGCATTCCGATTCTGTGAAATCAAATCACCACTATGTGGTACACACAAACACACACAGCTGGGCATAGGAGGGGCTAGCGCCCCTCAAAGCTTTGTGCATCAAGTCCGTTTAGGGCTTTATAGGTCAAGAGGAGCACCTTGAAGTCGGTGTGTGAAACAAACAGCTAAACAAAAAGAAGGCATCCAGCCCCAAACAGGCATCCAGCCCCAAACAGGCATCCAGCCCCAAACAGGCATCCAGCCCCAAACAGAGAGAGTCACAGCCTGCCTTTTGAAAGGCTCCCACCCTGCAGCTGCAAACCATAGGCTGGTGGTTCTCAAAGTGGGGTCCGCGCCCCTCATGGTTCTTTCAGGGCGTTCCAATGTACTAGTCTGTAACCCTGAGTGTGTAAATGGATTATGGAACCAATGGAACCACATTTTGGTTCCATTTCTATACTCCCAGCGTTATGGGAGTCCTTACATTTAAAATGTTTGGGAACCACTTCCATGGGATATATTCAGCTGCTGGTAAACTTGTGCTGGAATTATTGTGCGGAAACACTGGTGCTGCTTCATTTTATCTGAAACCCCTGTTTCAATGTGCGCGTGCCCATTCTGGAGGAAAGAAACATACGCTGGAGGAAAGAAACATACGTATCCCAGCAGGCCAAATGATGTCATGATGACGTTATGATGACATCCTCTGGTAACCCTCTGGACGTTCAGGACTAGGCCAGATCACAGCCCTTATGCAGATGATCTTTACGTCATTTCCAGGACGTCTTCACCAGTTTAAATAATATGGGTCAGTTGATCTGTCTTCGATTTGGTTTGACTTGATCTAGCCCCAATAGATTCGTCCAGGTCCTGACCGTGCTTGCTGAGATGTTTTTTGTGTGTGTGTGTGTTCTTGTCATACAGTTTTGGTAAGGTCCATATGTATACGCTGGTGGGACTTCAAGTGACCTAACTGACCGAACCTCTTGTCACATTGTTTACAGTGGTAAGGTTTCTCTCCAGTATGGATACGCTGGTGTTTCTTCAGACTACCTATCACATTGAAACTCTTGTCACACTGTTTACAGTGGTATGGTTTTTCTCCTGTATGGATACGCTGGTGTCTCTTCAAGTCACCTGACCAAATGAAACTCTTGTCACACTGTTTACAGTGGTATGGTTTTTCTCCTGTGTGGACACGATGGTGTTTCTTCAGACTACCCATGTCATTGAAACTCTTGCCACACAGTTTACAGTGATAAGGTTTTTCTCCTGTGTGGATACGTTGGTGTTTCTTCAGGCTACCCATGTCAATGAAACTCTTGTCACACACTTTACAGTGGTAAGGTTTCTCTCCTGTGTGGACACGCTGGTGTAACTTCAGAGAACCACTCACATTGAAACTCTTGTCACACTGTTTACAGTGGTAACGTTTCTCTCCAGTGTGGATACGTTGGTGTTTCCTTAGATTACTGTTGTCATTGAAACCCATGTCACACTGTTTACAGTGGTAAGGTTTTTCTCCTGTATGGATACGCTGATGTATCTTCAAGTTAACTAACTGACTGAAACTCTTGTCGCACGGTTTACAGTGGTAAGGTTTTTCTCCTGTATGGATACACTGGTGTAACGTCAGATGATCTAAACGTTGGAAGCTCTTGTCGCATGGTTTACAGATGTGGTCAGCTGTGTAGGTCAGCCAATGTGTCTTTACTCCCCCCGCACGAGTTACAGTCTTGGTAGGCCGTTGATGAGATCCTCGTTCGTTTGCATCTTCTTGTCTGGTCACAGAGCTAGGGTGGGGTTCTACATTCATCATTTGATGTCCATTCATCATTTGACAGTAGATGTCACAGTGGTTGCTCTTCACGTTTTGATGGTTGAAGGTCTGAGACAAGGAAGGCTTGTGACCACTAAAGAACAGAAGATAAGAGCTGTAGGAGTTGGCCTTATATGATCTGTTCTTTCTCAATTCTCCGCCTCTATCTGTATTTGCTGCTGACTCTCTGGGCTTTTTCTAGCTCTCTATGTGTATCACTCTCTGGCGCTCTTGGTCACATGTAAACAGTAGATTCCTAAAAGCATCTTTACTCTTTATATAGGCTGAGCATAGGTATGGTCTAATGTTACACACAAGACAAACCATTGCCAGGCATGCAAGTGCAAGCATAGCAACCACAATTTGTGCAGGTGCCACTGCAGCGCACCCGCAGGGCTGAAGAGAGAAAGATTCATATGGTTTTCAAAGAGGGTCGGGATCCAGTGGGTCCCCAGCAAAAACAGTTTAAACACTTGTGAGCCTGTAGTTTGGTTATTTTTTGGACAAACCTTAACCTTGACCAAAAAAGGAATGAAAAAAGGAAGGAATCAAATGTATGCGGGTGTCCGTGCCCAAATACATACATTCGGGGGTCCTTGACAAGACAATGTATAATAAACCAATGTATTATTGATACGTAACCTGACGAGAGAGGTCTGGCACGATCAATGAAGACTGGACTGGTGGACAGACCAATATTCAAGATCTGTCTACCGCAAGAATGCAGAGGTTAACTCCTGCAAAAATATTGATATCGGCCACATGATGTCATATGTCGTCATTTAGAGCCCTAAACAAACATTAACGTCCATATAGTCCATAGTCTTTTTGGCTGGCTCTAAAGTGCTCTCAACAAACATTGTGATATCCTCAAAGTCCATAGACTTGGCTGACAAACGAAGTGCTCTAAACAAACATTAAAAATCCCATAGACTTGGCTGCCATATGACGTAATCTTCAAAAGCCATCCATTGGAGGGGCTAGCGCACCTCAAAAAGGCCATTACTCAACGTTTAGAAAACATTGTCAAACGTTTAAAAAAAGATATAGAATCTATATGCTCTGCTACTTTGTTTTGTGAATAAAATGTTATTTTGCTATCTGTACGGTAGAGGTAGGGATGTTCATACAATATAACTTATACAATTTGGTTGGTTGGTTGTATCTCCCTGCTCTTCTATTCAGACATTTAGATCTTGTGTCTAGATAGGACACAAACGTTCACACCATCCTGTCCTTTTAATCTTCATTTCACAAAATGGTTCGCTCATGGGGAGCCCCATAGGCGAACCATTTTGCTCATTTGAACTAATTTGCTCATTAGTAACTGTAGTTACTAAAGTAACCTTTAGTTTCTGGTTTGACACAGACATTTTACGAGAGGGTCCAAAATCTATTTCTCCCCAGAGCAAGCAGGCAGGCTCAGTGGTGAAACTGTCAGCACTTGCACAGGAGACCCGGGTTCAAATTCGGTGTAGCAGGAGAGTTACGTATAGTTTTACCGCTTTAGGCCTAACATGACAGCAAAATGGCCACTGTGTGAATAACGAACCATGAGGTCAGATAAACCTGCAGACGCATACTTGTGGGCACGTTTAGACAGCAAAAACCACAGAACACACACACACACACACACACACACACACACACACACACACACACACACACACACACACACACACACACACACACACACACACACACACACACACACACACACACACACACACACACACACACACACACACACACACACACTGTACATTGGCAGCCAGACAGCCTAGAAAGCAGTCTGCTGCATCAGTCCCTTGACACAGACTGGATGCCCCAGGAACATTCTGCGCACGCGTGCGCATGTGTGTGTGTGTGTGTGTGTGTGTGTGTGACTGTGTGTGTGTGTGTATCTGGGTGTGTCTAGGAAGGTTAGGGGTCAGCAAGTGCCCCACGGCTGACTGCACCCCCAACTCTGCCTCCACTCCCGCAACACCCTTTTTCATAACACTTTTCTTGGGACAGAATGTGCGTGCGTGCGTGCGTGCGTGCGTGCGTGCGTGTGTGCGTGCGTGCATGCGTGCGTGCAAACACATGCGTGTTGTGTGTGTACTCTTGCACTTCTCCTCCTTGTGCATCCATACACACGTGCGTGTACTCCATGCTAAGTGGAGCAGAAGCGGGGATGCCTTCATCATCGCTGCTCCATGAATGTTTCATTGCCACAGGCTGGTGCACCATTTGACATCACGGACAATGTCTACAGTGCAGACACACTAAAGGCCTTAGCCTTAGTCCATGTGGCTCTAGTATTCCTTTAACATGATTTTGAACGCATTTCAACTTAATTGAATTGGTTGATTGCTCGCTTGATTGATTGATTGACATTTTCATTGACAATAATGCATTGTAAGGTAGGCCTACATTAACACATATTTGTACATATCTGGCAAAAGGATAAAGCACAAAAAAAGCATAATTTCCATTGGTCTTGTGAAGGTGAAAGGGGTTGTGAACTGAAGTCAATGATTTGATATTTTGAGCATGTGTGCCAGCATAATGACCAATTAAGACAAGCTAGTGTAGCATGGTAGTAGTATTTTAAGGTAGGGCATTAAGTAGAAAGGAGAGCGAGAGAGAGAGAGAGAGAGAGAGAGAGAGAGAGAGAGAGAGAGAGAGAGAGAGAGAGAGAGAGAGAGAGAGCGATCACCTGAGAGAGAGAGAGAGAGAGAGAGAGAGAGAGCGATCACCTGAGAGAGAGAGAGAGAGAGAGAGAGAGAGAGAGCGATCACCTGAGAGAGAGAGAGAGAGAGAGAAAGAGAGAGAGAGAGGCAGCACATGGACAGTCTCCTACACCGCAACAATCTGGGGTATCAACTGAACTCAGAGAGAGTACAAATGTACCAAATTACGGGTCAAGTTTACACAGAGTTAACACTTCTGATCTGAATGTGTGTAGACAAAAATGTGCTAGTTCACTACGCAACTCCATTTCATCCTTGAATCGTCCCTTTATTCCCATTTTCCTCCACAAAATGTACCATCCACTACAAAACCAGTGGGCATGTATAGATACTGAGACCACCCTTACAAAACAACAGCAAGAAGGGGGGCAAAGCACAATACGGCCATCTAACTTAGGTCACGGGTAGGAAGTACAGAATTATTCATGTTTTTTGGAAGAAAATAAAAAGTCCCTCTCGGGTCGTTTTGTTTGTTTTGTTCTAAAGTGCAGGAGTGTCGGGATCTTTGTAGTTGAGCTGGCTGTGATCACTGGAGCGTGCGGCCAGGATTCTCTCGTCTCTTCAGCAGCCAAACATCTTTACCTCTCGCTTAATCCTCTAATCATGTTCTCACTTTGAAGCGGCACTGATCTTCTGAGGAGGTGAGATCTTGAGATTTCCAGGTGTTGACATGGCAGGTGACAGCCTGCGCTGCACGCTGGAAGCAAGACAAGGGAAGGCGTGACGTGATAGGGAGACGACATGAGAGGATGGAGAGGAACGGAGGAGGCAGGAAGACAGTGTAGCAGGGGAGAAATACCCAGCCATCACCTGTCTTAGTGAGTCTTAAGTCACTACGTTTGTGCTTTGAGACGTCTAGACAACCCATTGTTTTTTGCAATGGGTTGTTGGATGGAGGATTGTTTATGCAAGACGGGCTTGAGTTGCGTCAGATCAATTCAGAGGCCTTCAAAATCTTTACTAATAAGTCGCAAGACATTGGTAAGGAGAGGACAGGACATGACGCTTAGAATTCAGGTCTCATTCAGTTTCTGTATTGGACCGATGCTCAGCCTTAATTAACTCATCACAACAAGACACATCTCAAATGTATATAGCGTTCATTGTAATCAATGGCTGGTTACAGATACAGTAGTAGACCCATGCAGCCTAATGCTTCCGCGGGGCTCCAGGGGCAGATGTAATCACTATCCCATCTCTGGGCACAGATGTGCTGCAGCACATTGTTGCAGCGTTAGCATGTTGTCGCTGGGTTTCCTGCTCGCCCAGACAGAGGAGGAGGCTGTTGGCCACAGAGACAGACACATTGTGATACATTCCTGGGTTGCTAGGTAATGGAAGTAGGGCATCCTGCTATAAAAACTTTTAATTTGCTTGTAGACTAGAGACAGAAGTGAGCACAGTGGCACTGGCAACATGTATCACACGCACGCACGTGCACGCTTGCACACACATGCAGGCGCTCTCAGAATGTTTGAACATGTGCTATAAACACACACACACATACATAGACACACATGCATGCACACACGCGCGAGGCAGACTACTTGAACATGTGCTATAGACACACACACACACACACACACACACACACACACACACGCACACGCACACGCACACACACGAACAGGAGAAGACGGTGAAAGTGAGTGCAGGAGCTGTGAGGCAGATCTCGAGTCCAAATAGTCCTAATGATGGAACTCCTAACTTGCTGTGGATAAGTGTCTGTAGCAGAGGGGAGAGAGAGAGAGAGAAAGAGAGAGAGAGAGAGAGAGAGAGAGAGAGCCGAGCGGCAGAAAGTGTGGAAACTCCCGTTAGCCAGACCTTTAAACCGACTGGGAGCCTTTAAGTGCCCTGTGGGCTCAGAGGTTTCACAAACAAAGAGGAGAGGAGGGTGTGAATGAGGGCTCACCGCGTGGTGCAGGAGAGTGGAGAACAGATACCATGAGAGGGCAGGAGAGCTACAGAGAGGGTGGTGAGAGGAGCAGAAAAGGTGGGGGATGAATACAAGCAGAAGAGCAAAGGGCAGTTAGAGAAGTGTAGGAGTAGATCCCCTATAGGTGTAGCAGTGTGTACTGTAGCTCCGTCTGTCAGTCACCATGACCTGACAGCCAATCACCTTCCTACTGTACAGTAGGAAGTACAGTAAGTAATGTACAGTAAGTCTACTTGAGGCCTATAGAGTTAGAAACTGTATTCATTCAGCCAGTCAATCGTTGAATATTTCAGTGTTTCTTTTTTAACCCATTATGACTGGGGGCCGATTCTACAAATTCCTTCTTAATCAGTATTTCTCACACTTTCAAGATTTTTCAAAAATGTTCAAAAATAGCAGACATACATGCTTAATATACTGTAAGGGCTTTAGGTGCAGCACCAGAGGGCACCAACATTGGGGGCAGAGACAAAGTGAATAATTTACGATCCTGTGCCCGTGCTGAGTCGGTTCTAACGGCCATCGCAATGTTCGGCATGGCGACTCGCTCGCCTAACGGCTCACGGAAGGGGGCGACGCCAATTGTGTGTAATTTCGGGCATGAAAAGCACCTTCGCCTCTTGGAAAGCCTGAAGAGCACAAACTCCAAGTATCAGTAGGTGTCGTGAATCCTCTCGTTTCTGCTGTCTTTTGCCTCAGGCCTCGGCATAGATTTAGCTCAATCCACATCCCAAGGGCACATGCACACGCACACACTATGAATATTAACATGTTCCCAGTGGTGATAATGTAAGCTCCATCTAGCCTATTGTAATCCAAAGAAGGATACATATTGGATGATAGAACGATAGTGCCGTGTTGGTTTTCTACTTTATCTGATAATTGTACGGGAATGGGAACAGTGGTGAGGAGAGATAAGATATAATGAGATGTTCAGAGGCAGAGTTGGATTGAAATTCACAACATTGTGCCATAACCTATAGCCTCGGTCCCAGCCTTACTCATCTGCGAAGAGAAAAGCCTGGTCACAACCTAAGGGAGAGACGGTATCGGCGGAAGTGTCCGGCCGGAATATCCGTCAGATGTATTTCCCCAGTGCGTATACAATATTTTTTTGACCAATCACAACACTTGTTTCATGCATGGAGATGTAAACAGATTTGTAAAGCGTCAACGTAATTTCCTTGAGCAGTATTTCCGCCCAAATCCTGCAGCTTCCGCCCCCAAAAAATGATACGGTCTACACAGCGTAGGTCTTTCCCAGCGTGGCCATAACCTGTGTGCATGTCTCAGGATGCTGCCTCCTCCTACAGCTGTAATGTCCCATTCCTTTTGAACTTTACAGCTTATACACAAAGGTTCAACATATGCCAGTTAAAACCTTTTCTTCAAAGAAGTGCACATACTGTACATACAATAAAAGCAAATAGAGTAAGTAATAAAACTGGCTAACCTGTTTTGCCCCTCTGATACCATGCTAATTAGCCTAACCGATCTAATTAGGATTTATTTTAGTATGGCTGGAGAGCCTCTTAGTCCAATAATATTAGATTTTGTAGAATAAGAAATATCACAGTTCTACTGTAGGGTCCTCATAATGTAATCTGAATGTTTCATTTGCCAATATAGCTAAGCATTGCACAGCCATTTCAGTCCTATTTTCTGTTGGAGGATCCTGTCTCCTCCTATCTTCTCTCTGTGACCAACCCAGCTGTCTCTCTGTCTCCCTTACAGTCCTGAGGTCAAAGCCCTGTTATACTGTATAGTATACTGTATACTGTATAGTAGCTGCTCGAAATAGCAGATCTACAACCTCACCCGTTTCGATGAAACATTGTGAGCTTGTAGATTGGGTCCCAGTTAGAGGCAGACAGTGTCCAGGAGTACGAGGAATAAGGGTCTATGTGTCTACAAACCTAGCCTGAGCCTCGGACCCAAGCTTACTCATCTGCGAAGAGAAAAGCCTGGTCACAACCTAAGGCAGGGACGGTGTAGCACTGCCGCACAAGTTATACCTGATTTATTTTAATATCAACATTTAAAAGTGCATGTTGTATTATTTAATATTTCTGAGTTAACGCCATCTGTCAAGGGTGAGTTTGTTATTATTTGGGGGGTTTAAAAGACTATGTTTATGATTTGATATTTTTTGAGTGACAAGGGTCTGGAGTTGGACTGACGCCCATTAAGTAGGCAGAGGTTACCGGCCTGACAGGTAGACCTGACGAGAGAGACAAACAGAACAGTTTACGAGTCTACGAGGGACCTGGATATATTTGTTCATTATCTCGTTAAATACGATTGTGCTCACTATATGAGGAGGCTCGAGACATTCTTCTAAACTGGTGAGATAGTTGTCTTTTATTTATTTTTCCGCGTTTGTGTTCTTCCTTTGGAGTTTTGGAGTACATTCAGTGGGATTACTTTCACTACGGGGATGGAATAAATTCGTTTGGATCATTTACTTTGCTTTGGAGGGAGTTTTACGTTCGGGAGGGAGCTCTTGGAGAAACAGACTCTGTCTTTGTTTGTTTGGAAACAACCACAGAACTACTCTAAACAATAAGCGTGTGCGTGCGCGAGACACGGACATTCGCTTCGATTCATTAATTTACCCAACACTGCTTAACATGTCTGTATTATGTTGATTCCTTGAGTTGATGAGATAAACGGGTCATAATAACTTGAGCTTTGTTTCTGACTGTGTTTACTGCTTGCTTATTTAGGCTATTTCTTTGCATTCAACTTTATCAATTGTGTCTTAAAGGGAGATCATTCACATCCGTGATTTAAATAATTAGTAACTGTGATAGAAATATCTGACTGTTACAACAAGTGTCGGCCGGAACATCCGTCCGATGCATTTCCCCCAGATACGATATTCTTTCGACCAATCACAACACTTGTTTAATACACAGAGAATGTAAACTGATTTGTAAAGCGTCAACGTCATTTCCTTGAGCGGTACTTCCGCCCAAAACAAATGATACCGTCTACAGCGTAGGTCTTGCCCAACATGACAAACCCCTCAAATCAATGTCACTCCAACCCTCTACATGGATAGGAAAGTGACATTGATGAACGGCGCCCCTCTCCAAAAGCTGAACAATTTTCTACTCAGCGCGCCCCGCCCAGAGTGCTCCACCAAACGCTGGGGCGGCGAGAGCACTGAAACACAAGGTGCAGGGCTGGGAAGAGTGTCTTTAGCAGAAAAGTGCTGGCAGCTCAATAAATGGTTTCTGTGGACATGGCCCCTAATGATTCAGAGTGTAGCAGAGTAGCCATGCCTGAAGGCTAGAAGCATAATAGCTCTCTTTAGCAAGGGGATTCCCCTTTGAGTAGGCGGCAGATGTTTGGTTTCCTAAGCAGGAGACCTGGATTTGAATCCAAGTGGTAACAATGTCTTGTTGGATACTCTCTCTATCAAGCTTCTTCACCATATAACTCATTTGTATTGACCTATCGGTCAGGGCTGCACGATATATCAATGATGTATCATCGTAATATCAACGTGGGATAGTGGTGTATTGCTGCTTCATGTGTGTGTAGAATTCAACATAATCCCCCAAAGGTACATGAAAGCAGATCTAAGCGGATGGAGCTGGGGAGAAGTTGTAACTCTAAATGAGTAAAAACACTCATGATGTGCAGTAGCAGAGAGGTCCGGGGATCCCAGTTTGAGAACCACTGGCCACCTAAATGCTTGACACTAGGGCCTGTGGATGATGATTGGTTTGCTTGCACTGTATAAATGCATGCTATTGAGTGGTCCAGTCAGCTTACACCAGGTAGTTTTCTGGCTGAACTTGCATTTAACTGGGTTGAGGAAGGACTACTTTCTGCCATCAAACGTCCATTAACGTTTTGGGTGTATATATTATTGTATTTGTTCAACAACCCAACCCAGCCAGGCACCAATAAGACAATTTATACTTTGTATTGCGCACGGAATGAGATAATAGCAGATTTACAATCCCACAACAATGCATTGTGCTGCAACGTGTGAGTTTGGTGGTCGGCTGTTTTCATTGTGACACCTGCATGCAGCTATACAGTAAGTATAGCACAGATTATCATGGGAGACAAGTTTTTCTTTCATATACAGGCCAACTACGTTGTAAGATCTGTATCCATTCTTTGGAAAAAAGAACGACTGTCTCTTTAGGTTAATTGTTGCTGGGCTGTTCTGTTAGATGACACAGATCTTCGAGCTTCATACATATAGTGCATACACTGCATACATTTCTATATGTGTATTACCAAAGTATGAATGCAACCCACATCCCTGTGATGTTCTGCCCAATGAACTGTACATTAAATCAAATATCCTATATCATGGTAGAGTTAACGCCATTGTTAACCCAATGAACTATGCAAAGAAAGGACCAGCCACCATGGTCCATTGACTTATACTGGGCTACAATAAATAAATCCATACAGGGTGATTCTGCTGTGAATAATATGAACTGCTCATTTTTTTGTACGACACAAACTCCTCTATTTTATGACTTTGATTGGAGAGGATCAGGGTCACCACACAAACAATTAAAGAGGATCAGATCACTTTATGTCTTGAAAGCGCACGTGTGTGTGCAACACATAAGGGTATGTTTAATGTTTCTCACCGAGACATAATACCCTGAGGCTGTAAGTTAGGCCGCATGGAATGTTTACACAAAGGATAATCTCTCATCTCTCTAACTCTTCCCTCCCTCGTACCACACACGACACAGCTTTGATGATGTGCACTGTATAGCTAAACTAATTCAGCATTATAATTTAGGCCTTTATTAGGCCTTTATAAACAGGAATAGAATAGAATTTAAACGACAGTGTAACATTTTGTTATGTATTAATATCATAGACATTAAATGAAGGCAAAACATGGAATAATGTCGAACCAGTTCTGAATCTGCCTCGACCAACTTTGCCCCCGCCCACCACTTTTGCTGTAAATAATTAAAGGGGAGCAGTGGTATTCTGAACATTGAGTGTGTGGGTTTTCCTCTTTTTCATTGCTGTCAGGTCCCGGGCAAAAATATTAGGTGAATGTGTTGTTAAAAAAAAGCCATGAGCAGAGCACAAGTGATATCTCCAATTCCCCAGACCGCTTTATTTATTATAACTATTATATTTCCAGTACATTAAATGAGACACATAAATCCCAGCCGAGTGTCAGCCACATTGCCACTCTTGGTGCGGTTGTGGGTAGCTTGCTTTTTTCTCTGAACGCTTGGAGCTGAATTGGTACTGCACACTGTAGCACACAACTCATACCTCCCACATTACTAACTGCCATTCCATCCCATGCATCTTCTCTTCTGACTGCTGAAGAGGGAATACATTTGTGAGTCTCAATTTTATAACATTGCTGTCTGGCAGAAAGCTCTTATCTCCATATTCTAACTTGTGTTATTTTTGTAAATGAACGCCCTACTTATTAATCATACTACAGCGTCACACAAAAGCATCAAAAGTAGCAGATCTACAAGCTTGAAGCGTTTTGAGCTTGTAGATCTGCTACTAGCTATTTTTGAGACAAACATTGAATGCCATTTGACAATGAATGGCCAGTTTTGAGTAAACACAAACATTGAAGACAAAAGTGAGGATGCGAATTGTGATTGGCCGGAATGAGATGATGTATGATGATGTATGATGGCCCCTTACTTCACACGGGTGGGATTTTTTTTAATGCTGAAAAGTAACAGTTTTCACCTCTGTTGGGTTTTCACCCAACAGAGATGATAAGCATGCAACTAGCCTCGGTACCAGGCTTTCATTTTCGTCAGTGCAAAAAATGAAAGCCTGGAGGAACGCATTGGCCGCTCTGGTCTAGAAGTGGGAGTCAACCCTTCCGGGTGGGCGTCGCTCCAAATGATGTGACGTAGCGCTGCACTGGGGGGGAGAGGAGGGGCCGGGGGTGACTGACAGATCGGTGAGATCCAATCAGAATGTGCGCAAATCTCTGCCGCCACCCGCCCCTCTAGACCAGAAACCAGAAACACATTAGCTCAGGCTAATAAGCAACTAACTCCTCACTGAGGCGCGTGTGCGTGCGTGTGCGTGCGTGTGTGTGTGTGTGTGCGTGTGTGTGAGTGTGGTAACTGAGGGGGTCTTGTGTGTGCGTATACGTGCAGGTGTATAGTGTAGTAAAGGTCCGTTACGTCTGTAAACTGAACAGAGTAGAAACGTATCCATTAATGGAGCAGTAGAGGGTAAAAAAATCCTCAGAGGCGATTTAACCACATGAACCTGGCGTCCCTATTTTGGGCCAGCGAACATTCAGCTAAAATAGGCCAACATCTGCTACTTGATTACATGATTCATGTTAGATTACTTCCTGGTCAATGAGCTGGCAGCGATGTGCGTCATTGAGATACTGACTCCTCTGATATACTGTAGCTAATCACTGTATGATAATAATAACGATACAGTATAAGCTATTAAAAATGATGTCAAAACAACATGTTTTATAGCAGAACGTTTGATTTATCTTCTTCCCATTTCCATTTCCTACCCTTTTGTCTCTGCTGATCTTTCTCTCCTGTTATTACGCCTCTACAGTATCTCCCACCAGGATTCTTCTGTCCTTTCATTCCTCCATCAGCCCTTCAAAACATCTCACTGTACAAGTCTAGTCTGTATTGTCCTACTAGTTGGCCTGGGCAATTAACCCAAAATCTATCGAAAACCGGCATTTAGAACCAATTATTGTGCTCATGTACAGTAGGTTAATCGAATAATCCAGATGCAGGTTTATCACGACGCATTGTGAGTTTGTGGATAAGCTGTTTTCACAATTTTAATCGTTGATTTGAAGTCATAATTATGGCCCAGCCTCGTAGATATATAAACGTAGATACGTCATTGGCCGCCATATGCCCATGTATGTCGATCGAAGCAGGAGGTTTCTCCACTATTAAAATCATCATAAACTCAATGAATTCTCCGCCGATTTTAACACGGTTTGGATTATTATAAATGTCAGACATGTTATACTATATTTTGTCAAATGAAAAATGTGAGTTTCCATACAAAAATGCCATATACGTGCAGTATATGTTTCTTGCAGTGGAGTTATGACAAGCCGCCCTGCATGCTTAATATGGGGGCGGTGTTGTCGTGCGGCCGCCACTGGTCAATGAGCCGTCTACCTATTTGTGTCTACGGCCCGGCCCACCCTTCTAGCATTCCATCTGTCCCCTACCTCTGGAAAGGCCTCTCTCTCTCTCTCTCATATTTTCTTCAAGGCCGCCTCATTCCCTCCATCCATCATCTCCTCAAGGTCAGCTCCTCTATTTAGCCTCTCCTTTCCTCCCTCCTCTCTCTCTCCTTTCCTCCTCCTCCTCCACCTCCTCCTCCTCTCCCGCTGAGATGAAAGTTTTGTCACAGGAAGTGACCTCGCCCCGTGTTACCGCGGTAACAGTCTGCCTCGTTCTAACTAATGGAACCTTTGACCCCAGCAGCCGTAAAGACAGACTGATACTCAACAACTGTACCACCATACACACATGCACACACTCAGTAACACACACACACACACATGCAGGATGGATCACACATCAAACACACGCATGCATGCACGCACGCATGCACACGCACACACAGCAAAGCTTACACACCACATACATTTACACAAATGCACACAGAAAACACCCTCGCACGCATGTTCACGCACGCAAGCAACACACGCACGCACGCACGCACGCACGCACGCACGCACGCACGCACGCACGCACGCACGCACGCACGCACGCACGCACGCACGCACACTGTATGTGTGCCCAGACCATGCCATCCCACACCACATCAAAGGGACCCGGAGCTGAGCAGTAAAAGTGGGGGAGCGGTTGAATTTATTTCCTTCAGTCAGACGTTTATTCGCTGCTTCCCTTTCTTAATGAGGGCCTTACAATAACCCTGTCACTTACTGTGGCAAATTACTGCTACCTAAATGAGGGCCAAGTGGTGAGTCTGCCTGTGCGTGTGCTTGTGTGTGCGCACACGTGTGTGTGTGTGCACGAACGTTTTTATTACCAATACTTGTGAGGACCAAATGTCCGCACGAGTACACAGTAGTAGATTTTTGTGAGGACCAAATGTCCGCACAAGTACACAGTAGTAGATTTTGAGACATAAGGACCAATGTCTATGTGACATTGTGTTATGATTAGATCCTTGTACAAGCTAGATGTTCATACTTTTTGGCTACTTTTCAGCTATTTTCGGCTGTTTTCGATGATGACCTTTCATTTGGATATCCTTGCAAGTATACTAATTCAAACGTACGTACATACGTACGTACGTACGTACGTGTGTGTGTGTGTGTGTGTGTGTGTGTGTGTGTGTGTGTGTGTGTGTGTGTGTGTGTGTGTGTGTGTGTGTGTGTGTGTGTGCGTGCGTGCGCCTCCATGTTGTGGTCTCCTGGCCGTTAAAGGGCACCTGTATGTGATTTAGCATTCCACATGGCCTTCCTCCCCAATAAGAGTTTTTTACCTTTTTACTATGCGCTAAGAACCCAGAGAGAGAGAGAGAGGAAGAGGAAGAGGAAGAGGAAGAGGGGGAGAGAGACGAAGCGAAAGGGATGTGAGGGGCTGGGAGAGGGGAGGAGACTGGGAGGAGAGAACGATAGAGCTGTAATGAAAGAGGAGGGAGAGAAGGAGGGATGAGAAAGTAATAAAACGGTAATGAAAGGAGGGAGGAGAGGTGGGGGAGGAGAGGAGGAGCGCACCGATGCAGAAGACGCGTGGAAGGAAGAAAGGAAGGAATGAAGAAACGAGCGAGTACAGAGCAAAGATAAATCACTGGGATTAATGGTTGATGCCGTGATTCCACGTTGTGTTTTGGTAAATAAAAATAAATAAACATGACCTGCCAAGTGCCAGACTGTCTTTTCCAGAACTCATTATTATAAAATCAAGAAATATGGCTCGGAAATGATTACAGAAACGCAATATGCTGAAGGGAGTAATGGTCTGTATCATCAATCAAAGTGTGAACTTCGACATTAGTGCTTATTAAAATAAGAAGGAGCTCCTGTGAAGATGGTGAGATGCAGAGAGAGAGATAGGGAGAGAGAGAGAGAGAGAGAGAGAGAGGGGTGGCCTGAGAGAGGGAGAGAGGGGTGGACTAAGAGAGAGAGAGAGAGAGAGAGAGAGAGAGAGAGAGAGAGAGAGAGAGGGGTGGACTGAGAGAGAGAGAGAGGGGTGGACTAGAGAGAGAGAGAGAGAGAGAGAGAGAGAGAGAGAGAGAGAGAGAGAGAGAGAGAGAGAGAGAGAGAGAGTGGTGGACTGAGAGAGAGAGAGAGAGAGAGAGAGAGAGAGAGAGAGAGAGAGAGAGAGAGAGGGGTGGACTGAGAGAGAGAGAGAAAGAGAGAGGTGGACAGAGAGAGAGAGAGAGAGAGAGAGAGAGAGAGAGAGAGAGAGAGAGAGAGAGAGGGGTGGACTGAGAGAGAGAGAGAGAGAGAGGGAGAGAGAGAGAGAGAGAGGGGGGTGGACTGAGAGAGAGAGAGAGAGAGAGAGAGAGAGAGGGGGGTGGACTGAGAGAGAGAGAGAGAGAGAGAGAGAGAGAGAGAGAGAGAGAGAGAGAGAGAGAGAGAGAGAGAGAGAGAGAGAGAGAGAGAGAGAGATAGAGAGAGAGGTCGACTGAGAGAGGGAGAGAGCGAGAGAGAGAGAGAGAGAGAGAGAGAGAGAGAGAGAGAGAGAGAGAGGTGGACTGAGAGAGAGAGAGAGGAGAGAGAGAGGAGAGAGAGAGAGAGAGAGAGAGAGAGAGAGAGAGAGAGAGAGAGAGAGAGAGAGGAGAGAGAGAGAGAGAGAGAGAGACAGACAGAGGTTGGAAGGAGAGGCGTGTGAAGTGGTAAAACAATATTTAGGGTGGAACATTCTTCATTTTATACCATTACCAGGCTAAAAATAGAGTACCACACCATGATCTAGCCCCTAACTACTGCTACTGCTACCGTGTGTGTGTGTGTGTGTGTGTGTGTGTGTGTGTGTGTGTGTGTGTGTGATGTGTGTGTGTGTGTGTGTGTGTGTGTGTGTGTGTGTGTGTGTGTGTGTGTGTGTGTGTGTGTGTGTGTGTGTGCTCACAAGGCATCAACTTGAGTGTATAATACTATAATTCTATGTCATTTTGGGAGTAGTTAAAGGCTTTAAAACTAACTACTAGTTTACTCCCCGACCCTCCTCAGCACAGTGCATAATGCCAGCTGGTCTATGCCATGCTGCGAGGAGCTGTGTGTGTGTGTGTGTGTGTGTGTGTGTGTGTGTGTGTGTGTGTGTGTGTGTGTGTGTGTGTGTGTGTGTGTGTGTGTGTGTGTGTGTGTGTGTGTGTGTGTGTGTGTGTGTGTGTGTGTGTGTGTGTGTGTGTGTGTGTGTGTGTGTGATTTATCTTGTCATATATTAAGGACTAGTAGAGCACAAATTCCCTAATAATAATAACCTTGTATGCAGCGAAACGTTTCTACCTAGAGCCAAAAACGAGTAGTGCAGCGTGTGATTACTGTCTGCCTTCATCCATCTCTCTCTCTCTCTCTCTCTCTCTCTCTCTCATACACTTCATTGTGTATCTTTCTCACTGGGCTTTCTGCCTTTCAAATTATGTCTAATCCGCAAAGTCTGATTGTTCATTCTTTGTGGCAATTATGCAAGGGTATGACTAACGTTGCGTCATATATTATCCTGCTTATTACACGGCTACTTCATTAATAAATTGACCCAAAAGTAACAACAAAACGAAGTATGTCCTTGCTTACGGTAATGAAAGTATTCCATAAGTGTTGCAAGGAACAAGGAAGGAAACAAGGAAGTGTTGATCAAATAGAATCCATTTTCGGTTGCATCGTCTATTTCTCGTTTCAAATGTTTTCAAAAACATTCTTGAGAGCAACGTTTAGTTGTGAATGACATTGTGTGTTTGTTTATATGGCTGTCACGTTGGATATGGCATACAATTCAAGCAGCGCAGCAGGTGCTCTGGGGCTGTCATTATCAAAGAAAAATAAATATCACACAATTTGTCAATTTGAAATGTGTTCGATTTGCATTGCCTAACAGTTGCTTTGTGAATTGTTCATGATTGGATCTGTAATGTCACTGACATTACTGCTAAAACGAGTTGTGGTCAAATGTACATGAAACTGAGAATTAAATGAGAGGGATTGGTCTCACAACCCATACATACACAAGGCACAATTTAACGTTGAATTCAGTAGGGATGTCTCAATCAATTCACCCAGAACATGTAAAAAGGGCGAACTACTGACATGAGACAACTCAGACTGAGTTGAATGAGCAAGCGTGGACATTATAGATATTTTGGCGGTTTTGGGTTATGCTGTTCTGTATATTGTATATTTTGGTGTTAATCTAAACATTGGTTAAATTAGCCAATCACATGTCTACAATTGGCTAGCTCTGGGAGAGCTGGAGGTAGTTAGTAGTAGTATAAATCCCATTAACCAGACAGACAGGCACCCAATTGGTTAATTCTGGTACACAGACTTGTGGGACGTGTATCCCATAGCCTGGAGGGACAAATGCTTTGTGATTATTTTCTTTTCTTAAATGAAATAGTTATCATTCACCGATCTGAAACAGTATTCAAGAGTAGAGGCCCCTGTCCTGCTGTCAACGTGCACAAGAAATATGACCGTAATCGGCCTATAGTAGTAGAATGCGAGATATCCTGCGGACACACTACACACACACACGCGCACACACCTACACAAACACACACACACACACACACACACACACACACACACACACACACACACACACACACACACACACACACACACACACACACACACACACACACACACACACACACACACACACACACACACACACACAGGGGTCAACACATGTCTTGGAGGAGATAATAAGGACAGCTGTATAATTACTAAAGCCTGTTTACCGCAGCTATCATTCCCTATCATCACGATAAAGAGCTTTGTGTACAGAGGCTACGATCCCGCGCTAAATCTAAAGCAGCACCCTCAAGTGTCTCTCCGCAGACACAAAGACGACGAGGGACACACCGACAAAGGTAAATGGCTGGACAGTGTGTGTGTGTGTGTGTGTGTGTGTGTGTGTGTGTGTGTGTGTGTGTGTGTAGTAAATCCCTGAGTGTCAAGGTCAGCACGTTAACTGTCATGCTGATGGCCCAGAGCTGCTGACACAGATTAACATGCCGGGATTAACCAAAGATTATTAGGTACATCAACTCTAATCCAGAGGCACTGCAGGTGAGTTAGGGTGAGAGTGTGTGTGTGTGTGTGTGTGTGTGTGTGTGTGTGTGTGTGTGTGTGTGTGTGTGTGTGTGTGTGTGTGTGTGTGTGTGTGTGTGTGTGTGTGTGTGTGTGTGTGTGTGTGTGTGTGTGTGTGTGTGTGTGTGTGTGTGTGTTGGTAGGGCCAATGAGGATGGCAGAAACAGGGTGAGTTTGAGAGGAAGAAAACTGTCACTGTCGGGTGGTAACAGTCCAAAAAACTGTACACTTTTCAGGATTCAAATTCTAAAATAGCAAAAGTAGCAGATACAAATGGTAAATGGAGCATTGATGTAGCTCTTTACAATGTGCATTAGTCACACACTGACGGGCGGAGGAAACCATGCAACCATCCAACCGGCTCTTTGGGAGCGGTTAGGGGTTCAGTGTCTTGCTCAAGGACACTTCGACACTGGGAACCATCTGTTTCCAAAGCGGCTGCTCTACATCCTGAGCCACTGCCGCCCAAGAACAAAAGTAGTCGTGTACAGTATGTGTTTGTGCACCCGCAAAGGCAGGATAGCTACTGTAATAGGGGCATGTCAGTCAGTGGTAGATATGCCCATCCCTGGCTATTTCTAAAGCCTGACTGATACTTAGTTGTGTGCGCGTGCCATGCACCAGAAAACAGCAGATCTACTGTACTGTACAAGCTCACAACGAGTCGCACTGCGATGAGCTGTGAGCTTGTAGATCAGTGCACTACACTGGTGTGCAACTAAATCTAACTCAGGCACAAGTTAGAGGGGCCATCAGAGAACATTAGGTCGCATTCCTATACGTTAATGCTGTCCAGGTCAAGTGTGTTGGTGTGATGGTGTGATTGTCTCTATGTCCCCATGAAAGTAGACCAATCACAGCTCACAATGTTACAGTACATGCATCAAGATAAACTTTACACACACACACACACACACACACACACACACACACACACACACACACACACACACACACACACACACACACACACACACACACACACACACACACACACACACACACACACACACACACACACACACACGTGGTTCTTTCATGAACTGCACAGCTAGTAACGTGCTATCGATAGCTGGCTACACATTGGACTGGGTGACCATGCCGTTATTAGACAGACAGACAGACAGACAGACAGACAGACAGACAGACAGACAGACAGACAGACAGACAGACAGACAGACAGACAGACAGACAGACAGACAGACAGACAGACAGACAGACAGACAGACAGACAGACAGACAGACAGAGACAGACAGACAGACAGACAGACAGTTTCATGTGTGATTCATCCCTACTCTACTGTATATTTGTGTACAGCACAATGCTAACACAAGAGCAAACTGATACCATGTAATTACCTGCAGGGTACATCGTCAGTATACCCTCCATGCAGCTTTATGACTGGTTGGCTAGACTTAGATGCAAAATATGCATGACTGACTGTGTTTGTTACAGCAATGCAAGTCTATCCACAGAAAGACAGAGCATGGCTTGCTTATAGGCCAACGACAGATCAAATGAGTCAGAAAGCTTCTTTGGTTTCCCTCACAAAAGGCTAGCTGATTCAGCATTGATTATGGTGTACCAATTACAGTCCTATAAATTTGGTTTGGGCAGAACATTCATGGTACTGCATAAGTATTGCATTGCTTAATTGAGAAGTCTGCACAATTAGAGAATGTAGAAGAATTGTTATTTTGATCAACGTTTGGCTGTTATCTCTCCTATGGTACCAACATCAATACAGCATGGAACTGTGGACAAACTCTTATTCAACGACAACAAAATATTCTACATTTTGGGTCTGAGATGCTGAATCTCATCAAATGGTGGTCCGTGGCTCAAATGCCGAATAAATAATGGGCCTTGATATGAAAAGGGTTGAAAACCACTGCAGTACACAGTAGGCAGTTTCACTATCACCACAGCATGGCACACGTGCACAGCCGTATACACTTAAGGTTTTCACTGCAACATGTCTAATTATAGGCTGCTCTGTGAGTCCCCACACACCACCATTTGTAGATCTGCTACTTTTGCTATTTTTGAATTTGAATCCTGAAAAGTATACAGTTTTGGACATATGAGGTTTCCCCCTGACAGGCGATTTTCTTCCTCGACCTCACTCTGTTTCTGCCATCCTCATTCCTACTCCTCATTGGCCCTCCCAACACGCACGTGCACACACGTGTGCGCACGTTAAGAGGGATGGGAGCCTACTCTACAATATTACTACAGCTGCTGTTATGCTCAAGCTCTCCCCTGACCATGCTCTAATAAAACTGAGACAAGACAGCTCATCCTCCCTCCATCCTCCTTATAAACAAACACATCATGGCCTCTTTGAAACCCTGTCACTATATTAGGTGTAGAATACACAGCCTGCTCTTCCTATGACATACGACTGGGTGAGTGAACATGGAGGGCATATGTATACTGTAAATCAGTGGTTCTCAACGTGTTCTCAACACATATTGCAAGTGGGTCACTAAATAATTGACAAAATACTTTGTAGTTATACACCACAGTTAACATTGATGTTAAAAAAATATGTTTTCATTGTGATACCGACAAATAGGAACTTAAGTATACTATGTTAGTTCCATTGCTAGAACACAATTGATTGATTGACTGATCGCATCATGTGAAAAGCCATGTTCCTGTATTTATTTGCACCTGCCTCCAACTACTTAAAGTAACGGCTTGGTCACACTTGTCTGCCCTCTTCCACATCTTGCTAGTTGGAGCCAAACCTCTCTGTCATCACTAGTTCTTAACATATAGGATCCAGGGACCCCCAGGAGTCCTTTAGTGGGTTCCCCATATATGATTGATAGTTTGGAACCAAATGGGTGCATTACTGTAGATAAAAAAAACAAATGTATGCAATGTTATTCAATACTAATTGAACTGTTATCTTCCACCAAAATGGACCCTTGAGTGTGCCACCTGCAAAACGGAGTCCATATAGAGCATAGAAGACAGGCCTTGACTCTTATACACTGTAATAAAATGGACCCTTGAGTGTGCCACCTGCAAAACGGAGTCCATATAGAGCATAGAAGACAGGCCTTGACTCTTATACACTGTAATAAAATGGACCCTTGAGTGTGCCACCTGCAAAACTGAGTCCATATAGAGCATGGAAGACGGGCCTTGACTCTTATACACTGTAATGGCTGCCTGGCAAGAAGCACCCAGTCAACCACATCACACAAACAGCTCATCTCTTCATTTGGAAAACAGATGGTTTCTGAGAGCAGGGGAAGAAGAAAGGACAGAACGGGAGGAGGAGAGAAAGTAAAAATAGCATTTGATAAGCAGAGAGACAGCGAGGAAGGGAAGGAAGGTCTATCAGTCGTGTGCAACAAAGGGGACAGGAGATGAAGGGGAAGTGATACAAGACGTAGTGATAGGGCGCAGGTAAACATAGAATGTGAAGTTAAAAGATGCAGTAGTCGTAGTTGAAAATGATGTGTACTTGCATGGAATTGGGTTTGTTCG
>NC_136812.1:21423539-21428539 GCF_951216825.1 Electrona antarctica
AGCACGCGTGCGTGCGACATTTTCATGATTTTCCGTGTTTTTCAGCTTTTTGACCTAAATTTAACTAAATGAATGGCCAATGAAGGGCCCCAGGAGCCCTTTTCAGGGCGTCAAATCTATTACCGCGCAGTCCAGTTTCTCTGAAGGGCCCCTGGGAGCCAAGGGCCCCTGGGCCACGGCCCCACTGGCCCAATGGCTAATTTGTCCCGCCGCTGCGTTTCAAACTTGCGGATCTGCTACTGCTGTTGATGCTTTTGTGTGAAATGAAATGAAATGAAATGAAATGAAATGAAATCTATATTTACCCAGGGTATCTGGGCTAAGCTCAAGAACTTGTTTCCAGCCAGGCCCTGCTCATAGAACACATTTCATCGTAGTGGTTGATGCCTTGTTCAAGGGCATTTCAACACTGTGACACTGTAGAGTAGAATGATCAAGTATGTAGGGCGTTCATTTCCAAAAAAACTCAAAAAGTTTGAATATGGAGATAGGAGATTTCTGCCCGACAGCAACGATATCCTCTGAGACACGCATTGTAGGTTGAGATCACCGGGAGTGTGGTTGGGTGGGGTGGTGTGTGGGGTGGGGTTGGGTGGGATGAGGTGTGGTTGGATGGCAGGCAGCTGGACGTGGCATGTGTGGAGGAAGTGTCTCAATTCAAGTACACTTGAACAGAGATGGACACAGACATCCCAGCCAGCCTGGCCTGAACCCTGAGAGTGTCGTATCTAGTCTACGGAACAAGACCCCGGCTCAGTCCATATAGGCTACTGTTTATACATGGACTTTTGGCGCAGTAAAGTACTTTCCTTGAATAAGAATCAATGAGGTTCATTTGTCACTAGTTACTACTCCCTGAAATGAGAGTAGGCTATAGTATACCAGATTATAGTCTCCCCAAGATGCAAAAGACTGAACAGCAAGAGCGGGAGGGGCAGGTTCTATAGAAAATTGCTGTAGCCATCATTCCACCCTCAGCTGTATCTGTTTTCATGATTTCCAGGGAGAGAGAGAGGGAGTGTTTGTGCTCAAACTACCAGACCAAATCGAGGTTCGAGCTAAGGACTGGACTTGTTTTTTTCATCTCTCAATAAAAGATGAGTTCTTAATGGAAGAAAGACTGCACAGGAACATCCTCAGCTGTGCTATAACCTGAGACTGTGAAAAGAAGAATCAACATTTTTACACTCTCAGAGCAACACTGTGCAGTAAAACAGTGAGTGAGCTGTGACAGAGGTCTTAGTGCCTGCCTCTCTGTCTGTCTGTCTGTCTGTCTGTCTGTCTGTCTGTCTGTCTGTCTGTCTGTCTGTCTGTCTGTCTGTCTGTCTGTCTGTCTGTCTGTCTTCCGCCCCCCCAGCTGTCTGTCTTTCACAAACACACTAACACAATGATTATTAACTCATTCCCCCATATGGGAGCAAAGTCATTGAGGCAACATGACCTTCAGATCATATTCTCTCTCTCTCTCTCTCTCTCTCTCTCTCTCTCTCTCTCTGTCTCTCTCTCTCTCTCTCTCTCTCTCTCTCTCTCTCTATGTCTGTCTCTCTCTCTCTTTATCTCTCTTTCTTTCTTCGCACGCACGCACGCACGCACGCACGCACGCACGCACGCACGCACGCACGCACGCACGCACGCACGCACGCACGCACGCACGCACACACACACACACACACACACACACACACACACAGAGAGAGAGACACACACCACAGTCATCTCCTCTCTGAGGAGCTGCTGTTTTCTTTCCATATTTGAGTGGCAGGTAGAAGCAGAGAGGTGTGTGTCTTAAAGGGGTATATACAGTAACCTGCTGGGACGGTCCAATTAGTATTCATGAACATGGACAACTCTTGTGTCCCCAAGCCAAGCCAAAAAGCACAGAACCGTTTTGATGTGTAATGTCTGGCTGGCTGACAGCATGATGACTGCTGACTGGCTCACTAACTGACTGACCTTTTTGACTGCTAACAAACAGAATATTAAAACAAGTTCACATGGCTGGCTGGCTGCAGTGTCAATCTGACCGACTGTCTGTCGGGGAAATTACCTGACTGACTAAATTAATTAGTACTGACTGACTGACTGAATAGCTGATTGAGTGCAGCCAATAATACGTTTGTCTGTCTAATTGATATGGGGATATCTAGAATATAATCAATAGATTATCTAGAATAGAATAGATGATCTAGAATATAATTGAATTAAACAGAATAACTACTTCCATGGAGGGGATGTTTCAGTTATGTTTCTCTTATAAGTCTTAAACCAGTCATCTTGCAGATCTGCTATTTTCAGTGTGCTGCGTGCACTAGTGTCTTGCAAATAAGTAAGCTAATAATCAGGCATTGGTTAGATTTAAGACTGGGCATTTGTTTTGGTGCTGCACTCACTCTTTGTGTACTGTAGTGTAGGCTATCTCTTTTAGACTGTTCGGTCTTGGCGCGCGCGGGCGCGCGGGCGCGCACACACACACACACACACACACACACACACACACACACACACAGTAGGCCTAGTTAGCCTATACACACGTGCGTGCAGTGACAGACGCACACGAAAGTAGGCTACACGCACGCAAGCACACACCCACACACGCACTTGCGGTGAGCCGGGCAGACAATGAAAAATGAAAATGCCCCATAAAAAATAAATAAATAAATGTGCGGCGCGGGGAACATAGAGAGTGGTATATGGGATAGTCTTATAAAAGCTATAATAAGTAGGCTACACCTGCAGCAAATACCTCAGCAGACATCGATAAATGGCCTAGCCTAAAGGACCTCCAATATCTAGGCTACAATAATAGCAGCATACTGAACAGTGAACACACCCCTTATGAATAGCGTGGGCTCGCACGCCTCGCAGCTCGCTCCAAACAAGACGCATGGGGGGTACTCCCACCCAGAGCTACTCCCACCTGCAACTCACACATCAGATCTGCACACAATGAAAACACCCAAAGGATAATGATGGAGATATAAATAGGCTACAATATAGGATAGGAAACGCGCCCACGGTGGTTCAGTGAGTGATAGTTAAGGGAAAAGAGAAAGCGCCGAAATAAAGATAGGATAGGCTACTTAATGTAGGCCTATCATATAGATTAAAAAAAATAAAGAAAATACAAGAAAAAGTAGCCTCAAACAAGTCAATAAATTAGTAGTTTAAAGAAAACTGTATGGGTATGAATTCAATTATGAATGTTATTTGGTCATTATTGTTGCCTTTCTTGCATGGAGGCCTAGCACTAATAGCAGGCTATGCATTTCGGGTTCAAAGTTTTGAAAATGCTGAATGCAAAATATTATCAGTTGCATGCGTGACGCGTCCTTTGGCTTTAGCGCAACTCACCGGATATTTCTGACTGAGGCACCCCAGCCAGAGTGAAGCCTTTCCCCGTGTAGAACTGGCGCAGGTCGGTGCAGCTCCGGGCTTTATTACTGCCGCTTTCTCCTCCGTTCACTGTTGTAGAGAGACTCAACAACAGAGTCACCGCCACGAGATACATCTTGAGCCGTGATATCTCACACTATTGTATATGAGCTATATTAATATATAAGAAAAAAATGTTTTAAAAAGTAAAACAATTCAGGATCCGGTCGGACTTCTTTATTTAAGAATCTCAAAAGAGTGCTCTTGTCCTGTCTTGAGTGTCAGACCCCGATAATTTGACTATAAAACGACTTTTCGGTAAGGTGACTCTCCAATTGTCGGCAAGCGCGCCAGGTACAATGTGTAGGGACTGATGCTGGGGGGCGTTGAAGAGGCAGCCGATGATGCAGTCCTATCTATCTCTACAGTCAGGGGACAGTTGTCAGAGTGACCACCGGTCCTTGGTGAGTTGGTTGGTTGTGTGTGTGGCTGCAGTAGAGCTGGAGAGATGCCAGACAAAAAAACAGACAGAGCAGGTGTCGCTCAATCCGCCCTATAAAGAGTAGTCCGCTGTTCCATGATTGATTGAGAAATGGACAAGAAAGAGAAACAAAAGAACACGCACGTTACTATAGACGGATCTAGGAGGGAAATTAAAGTGTCTTCTGCGAATCTCCATAAAGCGTGCAGACCAACAACAGATCCTCGATCTTGTTAATCGGGTGCAGGACCTTGAATGGTGCGTGCGTGGTGGAGAAGAGATGCAGAGGCAGGCAGCACGGCAGCAGTCGGTCTGTGAGTCAACGGTGAAATGGAGCGAGTCAATCATTTCCCGTCGCTGCTGCTCAGCTCAGCTCAGCTGCTGTAGTACCTCGTACCTCGTCTCTCTCTCTCTCTTTCTCTCTCTGACTCTCTCAAACAGCGACACCTACAGTCTGTTTCGTCCAACACTGGCCCGAGGGACGTTTCTGGGCTACACACAGAGATCTCACGTTTTGAATAGTCTCTCATGTCTTTCGTTGTGTTGTCACTTGTCAGTCGTATGTTAGGCCTGGAGCATGCAGCTTCACTCGTGCCAAGCTTCTTATGTCTAAGTCATCATGTCCCAATCAGGAGCTCAGCTCAGCCCATTCTTTTCTATGTTTTATGTTCAATTGAAGGATTTGATCATTCAATGATTAATCATTCTCGCTCAGTATAAAACGGCATAAATCACTGATACCCGTGGCCCACACAACAACATCTGATATTTCCTATACTGTAGTGTATAGCCTATCTAGTCTCAAAGCCACCCTCTGTATCACTGTAGGCTACTGACCTCTTTCTATATCAGTGGAGCTCAAACTATTTCATGTCAAGGAGCCCCAAAATTATCTGTATTTGGCCGCCGACCCCCATCTGAAAATGTGTTGTTCCAGAACCCCTCAGAAGCAAAGATTTGAGTTAAAAATGTTTGCTCTGAAAGAATATATATTCCAAATTTGCGTCACATTTTCACGATTTTTCAAAAATAGCAGACCTACAAGCTTGTAGCACGGCACTCAGTGCCACACTATGAGCTTGTAGATCTACTATTTTTCAATAGATTAGTTTAAAATAATGGTTAAAACACCAAAAGGGGTTCCCGC
>NC_136812.1:21431039-21443539 GCF_951216825.1 Electrona antarctica
CTATTGGAAGGATGGGACACCATACTAATCAATCATTATTCCTGGCTGGCTGTTTTTGCCGATGGTGGCGGAGAGCGCTAAAACACTAGGTCCAAAATCTCCCACAGTAGGCAGGCTGTATCATATGAATGAATCACATCATTTTAATACTCACTGAATGTGCTGAATTTGCAAATGTCACACCCCTGCCTTGGGTGAGGGTAGTGTGCATTAACCTCGTAGCAACCCCGACATAATCATATGATGGCAAAGCACGCAAATTGGCAGATTTAAACATAGTTGATTACTAGCAAAACAAAGGAGACCAGATCTGAAAATACTATAAAAGAAATGCATTTTATGTCCCTTACATGGAAATACAGATGTCACTTTAATCAGTGTTGCTATTGTAACACTGGAAACTTGAGCAGCCTTTGTGAATGAAGCTCCTGCCATCCATGCCCGAGTAATAAACCCTCTCTCACAGTCCCTTAGATCAGTAGTTCTCAAACAGGACCCCCACATTGATATACCTGACCTGTAGGTACATTTGGCCGCAGAACCTCAGCCTTTCTACACATATTATTGTATAGCCTACACTAGTCTGCGCCTGCAGTGCATAATGTCCAGTAGACACAGAGGATATGGGGAGATAATAATGAGGTCTGCTTGTGACTGAATGGTTGAGGACCGCTGACTCTGCTGACTCTCTCAACAACAACCAAAGTATCCTACAACTCCTTAACAACTTAACCAATTCACCACTTAACCACAAAAAGATCTGAACTATTTGAGGTGACGCGTTGTGAGGTCGTACATCGGCTATGTTTGCCGTTTTTCCGTTTTAAATTCTTTACATTTTCGTTATAATGTCATTCACACAGTTGGGATGCGAGGTTAGAAGTGGTCAGGTTAACTGCTCCAGTGAAACTCAATCTTAGTGGTGGTTGCATTGTGCAACTCAACGTGTCACTTTCTCTCCCCGTGCAGCAACTCCCCCAGGCTGTTGATGCTGCTGTTCGTTGTACACGTGAATACATGGGTAAAAAAAAAAAAAAAATGAAGGGAAAAAAATGACAATGACAGTTTTAATAACAAATGCTGCCTGTAATGGCATACTGAGTGATGCTGATTCGGGCTCAGAGTTGTCTATTGCTAATACACAGTAGTGCTCTATGTGTAGCTGCCTATATCCACATCATGCATTTCCTCATTTGACCTTTGAATTCCTGCTATGAGGCTGTTGAGTCGCTTTTATCGATGCAATAATTAATCCAGCTGCATTGTATCAATGACACAACAGCAGGTATGTTGGTGTGGAGTTTCCCCAATAACACTCCATCACGAGGCTGTCAGGAATTCTGGGCCAAGAGGCATAAAACAATGTACTGTGCTGCTGAACCAGCATTAAATCACATGGAGTTGTATCACATGCAGAATGACTCGCGATCGCTCACAATCTATATATATATCTGTATACGGCATCAAACACCTGCAGCTACTTTGGCAGGGCTGACAAAATGTGTCTGGAATAAACAAAACCAATTATATAGATATTTTTGCAGGATATACTGCAGGATATATACGCAGAGAATCAGAGCTCCGATATCATCGAGTTTGGCACAGGGTCACAATGCAATTAAACAGAGCCAGATAACAGGCCTGTCGAAACAGCTTTCTCTAAACCCCTCCCATCTTAGTCTTTCCTCCCTCCATCCATCAACTTTACAATGTTGCATCCTCTTCCTCTCATCCAACCCACCCTCCCTTTCTCCATGTTCCTTTTTCTTGTCTCTCCATCACTCTTTAGCCTGACTTCCACATCATCATATGACGGAGTCGCATGCCAAAAATAGCCAATCTACAAAGCTCACATTGCACGATGCACGCGCGACTATAAATTAAGCATTTCTCTCCCATGTCATCTGTATATCTCTTCCCCCTTTCAACTTCCCCTTCCTCTTCTCCCTCGCCCCTCTCTCTTTATCTCCATCGCTCTCTTGGCTCTTTGTGTCTCTTCCCCTGCGATGATTTGCATTCTATGATGTCTTTATTTCCCGTCCACCCCCCTGGTAGCTTTAGGTGCCAACCAAGCAGGCCAATCCCTGCCAACGTCCTGACCGTGCCAATCCAATCACAGTAATCCGTTCAAGGGCCAGAGGCCAAAGAGCCGTGGCAGCTGTCCCAGCCTCCTTCTGCATTGGGCACTGGTCTCTCCCAACCCCTCTTTCTTTCTACCATCTCAGCAATTAGAGAATAGAGGTGGGGAGGTGCTGCAGAACTCCTATCCGCTAAAAGGTGTACTGAGCCGTTTCACTCGCACAGCAAAAACCTGAGTGTTAATTTAAAGCTGCGACCCGGAACGTAATACAGTCAGTATGGTAGAATGCAGTCTGCACTCTGCAGGCGATGGAGGTGGTCTCCTCTCCCTCCACCTTGCATTGAGAACTTTATACCATGGTGTTGGGTATGAAGCCTACTACTGTTTAAGTAGCACTGCCCTAGGCTCATAAGCGAAATATATCGTCCCAGTCTAGCGGAGATTCTTTCTTGGAAGGGTGGTAGTGTTCATTTGGGCTCCCACAATAGGACATAGAACTTACAGTATTTCAGCTTTAACTCCAAAAGTGTAAACATGGGCTTTAGGATTATAAGCTGTGTAATGTTATTATTTTTATTTCTTTTACTACGGATCTTCCCAAATTAACTGCAATCAGGTAAAATGAGAACCTGTATGAATTTAGGCTAATTATGTGCGTTGTTGCGACTGCAGGTCACATTTACTATGAAAACGTGCATTTCCCGTCAGTCCGTCCGTCCGTTAGTCACCCCACGCCTCCATATATGGTCATGCCTCGTGACATCACGTGACATCACATGACATCACATGACATCATCAGGGATAGTCGTGACGGTCGACGACATGGCCAGGGGCCCTTCCCCATATATGGGAATGTCAATATATGGCCATATAATTTCCCGTTGGTTCGTTCATCACCCTAGATGCATATACTGTATATGGAGCCGGCCTGATCTGACATTCCATATGTTGATCCTCCCCACCAGGCCTTCCTGTTCTGACATTCCATATGTTGATCTGACCTCATCAAACCCTGTACACCCAAGACACGCTCCATATATGGCCAGTACAGAATTCATTCCATATATTATGTTGATCTGACCCCCCCCATGCCAAAGCAGTCTGCCGTCTGCCGTCACCTAGGTGGATGGATGCCCTAAAGGACACGACCTCGCCCTCAGGGCGTCTTAATGATAATAAAACAAGCACACAGCCAAATTAGTTTGTGTTTAAAAATCTGATTGTTAAATTCATTATGTGGGTGCAGGTATACTTATTATTGCCAATTGTGTAAATGATGGAATGATGGAACTGTGACAGTTTGACACATTCTCTATATATGATGAATACTGCAAAATGAAATAATAATGAAACTACTGCACCATTATAAGTATAGTACAGCATAGCACTCCGGCAGGGAACTGTTAGGCAAGTCTATTGAAAGCTGTGCATGACAGTCTCTGCTTTAGTGCACATTAGCACTGCGGTTCTTGTCGGGGGGTGGGGGTGGGGTAGGGGTGTGTGTGTGTGTGGGGGGGGGGGGTAAACGTTGTGATATCCTGATATCCTGATATCATGTCCCCTGTTCCACTGTTGGAGTGAATGAAATAATGAGCATCAGAAAATCATTGGTTCACAGACATTTTAGCTTAGACGTTCTAGAAAGAATCACACCCGTGTGAACTGAGTGGTACAACTCCCCTCTCCCCTTTCCCCTCTCCCCCTGCCTCTCTCTCTCTAACTCTCACTTTTGCCCCTACTGGTACTCATAGTCACATAGGTGAGGACACAGGTGAGGACGGACGGACATTGCTGTTCCTTGGAGTGGTTGCACCACTCAAAAAGAGACCACAGCCAGATTTTACTTTACCCTGTTTGCCATGGATTTCTGGAGAGAATAACACATGGGCAGTGATGGAAGAAGTAATCAATCACACACATACCGGTAGTTTTTTACTTTTGTTATAGCAATAAAAACGTACGGTATAGGAATGCTCTGTTTACAAGTAAAAGTCAAAATGTAACATCTTTTGAAAATAGCAGATCTACAAGCTCACAACGCGTCGCATCACAATGTCTTTTTTATTTATTTTTAATAGCCAAAGTTTAAATAGGGCTGAAGTAGTAAATGTATGTTTCGGAAAAATAATAAAAATCTACAAAGTAACTAGTAACGCAAGTTTAAAATAAAATAACTGTAGTGGAGTAAAAGTACAATATTTGCCCCTGAGATGTAGTTGGAGTAGAAGTAAAAGTATAAAAAATTGGAAATACTCACATATACTCCCCTTTACTGTGTACTGTACACTATGGCTTCCTGTCTTCTCATCACTATACTGTTACAGGAACTAAAAAAAGCATCCATAGAGAGTTGAGTAATTTCACTCGCTACATTTAATTAGATATAAATAACCAAATGGCCCGGAGGTTGCCGCTAAATGTCAAAGTTTACATGACGCGTTTGTGGTCAAGTTTAACAATGTTACTCTGCTCTGCTGCTGAATATCTAACAATGACAAAATATTACACCCACAACTCCCCAGGGCTGTGTCCTCTCACCTCTTCTATACATCCTGTACAGTAATGAGTGCCGCGCTGACACTGAAAACCATCACATTGTAAAGTCTGCAGATGATACGGTTATAGTGAGTCTTCTGAAGGAGGATGAAGTATCCCGTGGCCCTCCTGTCTCAGGTTATGTTTCTAAATGGTGTCAAGAAGCCTTTTTTTAATTAAATGTGACCAAGACGTATATGCGTATTGACTTTAGACGTCATCAATCCTGTCGACACTAAAATGCAGGCCTACTCACAATTTCTTTACTTAAGTAGAAGTATCAATACTGCAATATAGAAGTACTCCGTTGCAACTTGCAAGTAAAAGTCCGGCATTCAAAATTTACTTAAAAGTACAAAAGTATTGGCATCGAAATGTGGGGACCCCCGGAAATGCTTTGGCCATGTCTCGCGACCCCCGCCCCGCCCCATTCCCCACCACCAATGCAAACTGACTGCAAAAATAACCTTAATAATAGAGAAAATACTCGAAATACTTCACTAAAGTAAAAGTACCTCAAAATGTAAGTAAATGTAGGCCTACTTACTTTCCACCACTGCTAAAATATATGGTCAGGATGTGGAAAGTGTCGAGTCGTACTGTACAAGCACCTGGGGCTATATTATTGATAATAAGCTGAGCGTTGATTGGAATATCAATATGTGGTGTTAAAAAAATGCCAGCAGCCCCTTTTTTGTCTGAGGAAGCTGTCTATGTTCACTGTTGACTTGTCCCTGATGACTGTTTCACAGCTCTATTTTTACTTTTTCTTTTATCTGCTTCTCTCTTAAATAGAGTAATGCAGTGTTGTATAAAGTACTTGAAAAGCCATACTTTCGTAAAACTAAAGATTCACAGAAAAATTCACAAAATCTGTGTGAGTCAGCGTGTGTATCTGTCCTTCGCCCAGACTGATCAACTTCAAATTCGGCGTGTGAAAATCTAAATGTATATGAAATGCATAAAAGTATAAAGTAGGCTATATAAAAAAGATACACAGTATAACTTCAAATATAAAAGGTAAAAGTACAATGTGCTTTTCAAAGGTACAAAGCAAACAAAACAGACAGAAATGTTTTTTTCTCTCCAAGCTTTATTAACTGTGAACTCGAACTTTTTG
The DNA here is from genome assembly GCF_951216825.1 of Electrona antarctica. Classification (NCBI taxonomy): domain Eukaryota; kingdom Metazoa; phylum Chordata; class Actinopteri; order Myctophiformes; family Myctophidae; genus Electrona; species Electrona antarctica. The sequence continues at coordinate 21,436,775 of NC_136812.1, forward strand.
AAAAATACTTGAAATAAAGCCATGAAGGCTAGATAATTTGTAACATTCTTTCAGGTGAACGATCTCACATTAAGCATGATGTCACAATGGCTGTTGTGACAAATTAATGCTATATACCGGTACAACCTCTTCTGGATCAGGGCCCACTCAAAACGCCTTTGCGGCCCACCCATCTGAACACTTAACTTAAGTGTTCAGACGTGTGCATTTTCAGAGCATGTTTATTTTAATGATCAAATCATTCAATTGATTGATCATTGATCAAAGAGTAAATGTATATTTTTTTAATTCAGTAAAATCAAAGTAGATTAGATTAGATGTCTTTATTATCCACAAGGGAAATTTGTTTTGCTCAGGTCAATGCATACATTCAGGACAATACATAAATATACAAATACAATAAGTAAAAGTTGTGATAATCACAAAAACTTGAGTAAAGTATACGTAGATCCTCCACAAAACTACTTAAACTGTACTCTGTTACTTCACACCAATTGGGGAAATAAAAAAATGCAAAGTCTGTAGTAGATGTCACACAGGCACTCAACAGAAACGTTTGTCTGACTTATAGGCCTATAACAAATATATAACAAAATCCCTATTCTGGGGCGTTGTGAGCTTGTAGGTCGGCGAAGATATTATTTTAGTGTAGTGCGAAAACAAGAGGGGGGCCTAGCACAGAGCCCTGGGGGGCTCCAGTCCACAACATATAAGGTTCATGTGGTTAAAGCAGAATCTATCCCGCCTATCAGCTCCCCTCCTGCACATACCTGTAGATGTACCTTCATGTGCCCATTAACCAAAACCAACACGTATACAAACATTCCTTCATAACCGTAGCCATTTCACTGCTGAACTCCAGTCAATATCACACCCTTAGCTTCTCAAAAAAAACATTTAATCACATTTTCTATCTCTGGGACCCCCATCTACTATAGAAGTCTAACTCTGGGAGTTACAGATACATAACTTAGTTATGTGTTTTATTTTCTTTCTTTTTTTTCCTTTTTTTCTTTCTTTCTTTCTTTTTTTCTTTTTCTTTTTTTGCATGATTCCACTTAGAGATTGGCCTAATTTTGTTACATTAATTAACAAATAGTTTGAATTATGGGATACATATCATGATTTATCAGGAGAAAACAAGCAGGTATGTTAAATCAGACATTAATCACCCCCCACAGCCCAAATGGAATGATCCTCTATAGAGCGTCGCAGTCCCGCCCCCTACCAGGGCCCAGGAAATGATTCTCCGTTCATTTTCCTCATAGACTTTTCAGAAAGTATTTATTTAAAGACGGTTACGCCGCGGACAAAGCCAACTCTTGTCGTGACAAATCATGACGATAAACACAATGTTTTGGGCCAAACAAAGAATTAGAAAGTAGAAAAAAACGGCAGGTTACAACAGGTGTGGTCTTTTGTTGTTTTTCTTCTTTGTAATTGTTTGTTTGGTCCACAATATTGTGTTTATTGTCATGATTTGTCACGACTGGAGTTGGCTTTGTCCGCGGCGTAACCGCCTTTAAATAAATACTTTTTGAAATGTCTATGGGAAGAAAAAAAATGCATTGGGATTCATTTCCTGGGCCTGGCGTCGTCATGACAGGGGGCGGGACTGCGACGCTCTATTGCATTAAAATGTTTATGTTGTCCAATCAGACTGACTGCCAATCTCTTTAGTCAAATCGTGCAAAAAAAAAAGAAAAGAAAAAAATTATCGGTAATTGCCTATTATAGTCGACAACCAGTCGACTATAGAAAATATTAGGCTAATCAGATTCGACTATACAAATCCTTAGTCGGGGACAGCCCTAGTAAATGGTAATATCAGCTTGATCACCGAACCATGTTTGATAAATATGGATATAATTTTAGTAGTGCTACTTAAACATAGAGTACTTGTGTTACTTGTGAGAAATGTTATTTAGTCTTTGATATGTTGTATTTAATTGCATTGTGTGTTTTACTGGGCGAGGTTATACTTGTGTGTGTGAATGTCCTACTTTGTCATAGTGTCACACAACAAAAGTACACTTTGGGATGCGACATGTTGTGAGCTTGTAGATCTGCTACTTTTCCTTCATTTGAATTTATTCTAGTCAGTAGGTTTTATCAATATAATACCAATGAAACGTATTACTACATTGGAACACAGGTTATTTCCTGGAAAGCAACCGTTTTGGACACCCGACAATGATGTGTTGTGTGTGTGTGTGAGTGTGAGTGTGAGTGTGAGTGTGAGTGTGAGTGTGAGTGTGTGTGTGTGTGTGTGTGTGTGTGTGTGTGTGTGTGTGTGTGTGTGTGTGTGTGTGTGTGTGTGTGTTTTTACTGCTGGACAACCAAATGCCCATCTGGGAACAAATAAAGTTCTACTTGACTCGACTTGGCCCAGTTTGGTTTACAGCCAGTCTCTATGTAGTTGAGGCTGTGTTGAGTGAAACATAATCTGTGTTCATAATGTCATTCATGTTTCCTTATACCTCCGACCCCAAGTCAGTCTGTGCTGTTCTACATAATGGGCCAGATTCACAACGCAGTTTACGCACATATCGTGAGCGTACGGACATTTACGAGCATTGCCACGTTACGTGTGGAATTCATGAACTTGAACTTGAACTTGGTTGGTGGACGTTGGTCGTCCACCAGCAGAGTGGTCCTCATTTCCAAGTCAGCTCAGAGGGTGGTGTACCAGTGATCAAGCCATGCATATTTAGAATGCTTTACTCTTCATGCAGAATCAATTAATAGTCCCCAAACCTCAAAAACGATATGTATGTGCCCAGCATTTGTCAACACACACATACATAAAAGAAGAAAATGTGTCAACTGCTTAGCTTATGTTATGCTGATGCAAATTCCACTGGTTTGTATTTGTATTTATTTTGTAGGCTATGTAGTTGCAATTGCATTCAGAGCTGAATTATTAGGTCGCTCATTATGTTGACAGACTGCAGCCAATTAAAGTTTCACATAATGATTTAAATAGACTATCGTGCCTTTGCTGCATGAGCACCTATCTGCCTCCATGTGCTCGTGGTATTCATTTATAAGAATGTATATTGATCACATGGACGCCACACACAGAATAGCCTATAGTGTGTACCAAAATCTCCTGGAGGGGGCGTCAACATATGTGTCACGTGGTAGCGGCCGCCATACTTGTTGGCTTGTCTGGTTTGTTTACATTGAGCGACTATCCAGTGTGCTTGTATACGTTCTTTTTTTAAACTGACCTCACAATGGTGCAGACTTGCTCAGTAAATAAGTGCCACAGCAGGTCACGTCGAGGGAATGAGCCAGAAAACGGAATTAGATTTTCAGCTTTCCAGCATGGAGACAGCACCAAGGAACCCAGATTGACGAGTTTACAAAAAGACGTAGAATGGCTTGGATCTCGGCTGTACGGCGCACGGGCGCAGAGACATAACGTTCAACAAAGTATCTAAGCACAGCCGTGTTTGTTCACAACATTTTCCTTGTCCTTGTAATGTATTTGGGCCCGACGTTCTTTCTATCCATCCTGGTGTTGGTTCACTATGTTGTCGCCAAGAACGAGCTCAATATTTACAAAAACATACCACCGTCACTCTATTCTGAGTGATGTGGGCTAGAATTGAATGCCCACGAGAGGGCCGTCCCTAGCTTTTCAGACGCCGCCCGCTCCTCTTGGTGTCGTACACGTTTTCACACGCTATAATAACTCTTACCTTGATGAGGAAACAGCTAGTTGGATCGGATGAAATCTAGCTTTCCCGACGTCCAAAAACGGATTAATCCCTCAAGAAAAAAAAAGAAAGAAAGAAAAAGGCAAAACTGGTCCGGGATGGATTAAATCTGTCCTGTGTCCATGATGTACAGTACATTATTCCATTTGCTTTCCAAATCCGATGTAGTGGGACAGTCCAGGGCAGGGAATCAATCACCCCAGTAATCAATAAATTTGGTTGTGTGGTTGAACTGTACAAATTAACTTTCTCATTATCGTGAAAGAGCTTTATTAACATTCTGACGTTCAGCAAGGAGTGAAGCAATCGCGTGCCAAAATAAGTTGGCAAGTTGACAAGTTTCTATGCAGTGCTTCCAGGCCTGGTAAGGTTCCATCCATTTCGTTCATAACTTCATATATATAACTTGCGCTGTTTGCTTGATGTCCGTGCTTACTGTTGTAAGCTTGGGGATCTGTGCATTTTGCAGGATGTGATGACTTTTTTCCTTAACAGATATTTCCTGTTGCCTTATATGGCGTGGAATGGGCATGGATGTTCCATTAAACCAGGCGACACCAGGCGAATCGCTTGGGAAAGAGGCGAAATGAGATACACGGGCGATCCGCACAAATTAAGTCATTACGCCACCTTTGGTGAATGACTCGTGAGTTTGATCGGAACGGATTAATACGCTATCATTACGCCTTTCATTTACACCTGGTCGTATATTTCCGTTGTGAATCTGGCCCAAAGAATCTATATATTTACACATCAAGCCCTTCTTATATCCTATAAAAACTCTGTTTATATAAATATAGATTTCCGTATTTACATTTCTCTTTCAGAGAGTCAGTAGTGCTGTACAAACTATCCCAGTTAAATACAATAATATAGAATAACAAAATACATGCAAAGGTAAGTATAGTAGATCATAAAAAAAAAGAAATGCACAGATAAACCAACGTGGTAAAATGAACAGCAGTCCTATGTCCATGCATGACAAGACTGTCTACAACAGAAGGTTACAGAGATATAACTGAAAGAAAGTGTGGTCTGCATCATGGACAACTTCAAACGCCATCACGTGTGACATGGGTCTTCTGTCTGCTTGACTGACTGTCTACCCTGTCTCTCTGCGTCTTGCCTGTGGTTTGCCTTTCCGCCTGTCTGTGTCTGTCTGTCTTGCTGCCTCTCTGCTGCGTGCCTGGCTGTCTGCGCTGCGGTCCCTCTCGGTCTGTCGCTCTCTCAAGTATCTGTGGTCGGAAGTGGCGGTCAGAGAGGCTCCCATGGCGACAGCAGCAGGAACAGCGAGAGCAGCGACGCCAGGCTCAAGGGCGTCAGGTGGGAGGAGGAGGCCAGTGTATGGGCGGAACCTCGGACGGCCACCTGTGGGCGGACGAGAGGATAGATAGCATTATGTCATTGGTTTTACGGAGCCCTGTAACTCCACCAATCATTTTAGCTACCGTCAAGGACCTCCCACCCTGCCTGGGCCGTGGCTCAGTGGTCCAGGCACCGTGGCTGGTAATCCAGTCTGGCTGTGTGCCGTGGGTTCGACTCCCGATCCCAACAGCCTTTACTGCATGTCACCCCCCATCTCTCTCCCCATTTCCTGTCAGCCTACTGTGATTCTATCCCTCTACAAAAAACTAAAATAAAGGTGAAAGCCACAAAAAAGGACCTCCCACCCAACTTTGAGAACCGCTGAATTATGGGACATGTAGGACATGATGTAGGACATTAGACGGGCCTTTAATGGGTGCAAAATGAATCGGGTGTGTCCACACCAGTTTAGCTAGTTAGACGGCGCAATATGGAATTAAACTATTTCCGGCGGTGGAAAATTGCATTTGAACATCTGTAGGAGCAGTAAAAATGGTTTGATATAATGATGTCAGGAGACACGAGGGAACCAAAAACTCTCTGCTCACCGAAACATGGATGCGAGGTAGACCAAATGCAGTGCCTGTGCCTCTGCAGTCATCCTATATGAAATGTTATTCTACTTATTTCATTCCTTACTGAGGTGTGCCATTAAAACTCAACAGAACAATAAGAGATGTAAAAAGAGATGATCAAATGTAATTGAATCTGCATTGATAAGAGAGAAGGGTGAAGGATGGATTAAAGAAGTAAAAAAATACAGATAGACAGATGGCGTACACAGCTTCGATAGCATACAAATGAAGGGTCTGTCAAATCAGTGGGTGTAACCTACCTGAGGAGGCGGGGCATGCTGAGGAGTGACGGGGTGATGAAGAGGGGGTACGTCCTTTACAGCTGGACTACGGCCGCTGGAAACACCACCTGACTCATCAACACCTGGAGAGAGACAGAGAGACAGAGAGAGAGAGAGAGAGAGAGAGAGAGAGAGAGAGACATGGATCTAATAATTCTTAGTAATCAGTTTTGTCACTCCTCGCCTCAGCTTTGGCAGCGTAAGGTTTTTCTGTGCCATGCCAATGAGGCATCATTTGAATAGAGAGCAATTGAACTGAACTGAAATCAATTGAGATGGGTGTGGGGGTTGGGGGGGGATGGGTGTCCGGGGGGTGGTATAAGGAGAGACCGCAATATAGAAGTAGGAAGAGTCCGACACCGCAGAAAAATAAGTGAATAAAAAGTTAAGAGGAGAGAGATCACATTAAGCTGTCCTCAGCACAGTCTATAGCCCTGACTGTTACTTATTGCATATCTATCTGTGTGTGTGTGTGTGTGTGTGTGTGTGTGTGTGTGTGCGTGCGTGCGTGCGTGCGTGCGTGCGTGCGTGCGTGCGTGCGTGCGTGTGTACCCGTACATGCGCGTGCCTGAGTTTCTTTCCGTGTGACATCTCATTGAGATACAGTAGCTTTGCAACTGTTCCTGACAGCGAGACACGATGAAATAAATAGTACACAGTGAAGTGATGCAGTGTTGGAACAAAATTAATCGTAACCTCCACATGGATTTTACCCCTCAGAGAGAACAGTGTATGTTGCTCTTTCTCTGGCTACTTACAGAAACCGCTTGATTCTAGTGAAAACCGACTCAAGTACTAAAGTATTGGTATCAAAATGTA
>NC_136812.1:21448539-21468539 GCF_951216825.1 Electrona antarctica
GAGAATACATCACTGGATACATGGATACATCACTGGGAATAGGGAACCAAAATCATACAGGAGATTTTAAAGGGCCCTATTTTCGTCAGTGCCTAAAGCCCTTATCCCTAAACTTCTTTGCCTATTTTTTACTATTTTGAAAAACATATTAAAATTGTTCAACTAGCCGATCAACACGTTGTGAGCTTGTAGATCGGCTATTTGAACTATTCAAAAATGTTTTTCAAAATAGTAAAAAAAGCTAAAGAAGTTTAGGGATAAGGGATTTACGAAATAGGGCCCACACCTGGACCGTCCAGGATTTGCTTGTTGTATGAGCTATTAACAGGTCTCAATATGCATGTACATAACTGTAAGTTGATGAATGCATATATGTACAGAGAGCATGTGTCCAGGCAGAAACCTTCTATCGCAAGCCGCTGTGATCCTGTCAGCGAGGATGTGTTTGTGTGCATGCCATGCTGCTGGAGGCTATACAGGCCATCTCCACCTGCATGCCCTTCAGCCTGTTTGTCTCTTAGCAACACTCACATATGGCAGATTTGTAAAACACATGCACGCGTGCAAACACACACACACACACACACACACACACACACACACACACACACACACACACACACACACACACACACACACACACACACACACACACACACACACACACACACACACACACACACACACTTGTGACAGAGGTGAGTGATGAACAGTGTCACTGGTCATACTCATGGGGGAGTTTAACCTTTCCCTAGATGAGTAATGAGTGTGTGTGTGTGTGTGCTGTGTGTGTGTGTGCGCGCGCGTGTGTGTGTGTGTGTGTGTGTGTGTGTGTGTGTGTGTGTGCGCGCGCGTGCGCGTTAATAGCAATGTAGTAGTGACATTTGAAGGATTCAAGCACAATCCTGGACTGCAGTGGATTGCGTCATCCAGATCGGCCCATTTTCAGCTCCATTGAAAATAAAACACTCTTAAGGGCTGTTGGTGGATGGCAGAGACCACACCACAACTACAACAATAAATAAAACACTCTTAAGGGCTGTTGGTGGATGGCAGAGACCACACCACAACTACAACAATAAATAAAACACTCTTAAGGGCTGTTGGTGGATGGCAGAGACCACACCACAACTACAACAATAAATAAACACTCTTAAGGGCTGTTGGTGGATGGCAGAGACCACACCACAACTACAACGGTGTATTTATAGTGCTCACTTTGTGCCTTGCTGCGATCTTGTACATCTGCTACATTTTAGAACATCTTTTAAAAAATTTGAAAGTATTCGAACATTTTGAATAATTCTTTTGGGGGGTTGCTGACACAAAGCATTCTCAGATGGGGGTCCGTGGAAAAATACATATTCATCTGGGGGTCCTTGACATGATTTACAAGACTACAAACTGGAATTGAGTCAGCTTTGTAATTTGGACCGCTTTTCTTGGACGACACCAAATCTCTTGATCTTCAATGTTCGCCCACCATAATGTGGACGCGTGGGGTTCAAGTGGTTAAAACAAAGAAGAAAGAAAGAAATAACCTTATCACTCAATGACCACAGACTGATGGACAATGTCGACACTGAAAATGAAGCAACCCTTTAATCTGCCGTGGGAATTTGTGTGAACTGTTTGCAGAACGTAATGGCTCTTCCGCTCAAAGAATCGTTGAGTAAAAACTTGGTCACGGAAAACAGAAACAAAGGAATACCTGCAGATTAAAAACTTGTAAACCTCAACACTCAGCGTCCGCGAAAAGGAAGCAGACAAATGCTTCTGACAAAAAACGCTGGCCGCTAAACGGCACTGCGGGCGAGAACAGGGACATCAAGTGAAAACAAAGGGTGCTCAGTCAGCAATCACAGGCCCGGGGAAAAACGAATGAATTCTTGTAAACCATGTATTTATAAATGTAATGCTTTCAAGTGGGTTTGGCGCCAATCCAAGGGATTTCCCAAGGGCGACAGCAATGGTCTCCAGTCTCCACCAGGTGGGGTGGGGCAATTAATCAGAGTTGCGGTAACACACACAGGAAACAGACATGACCATGACAACAGGAGAGGTATATTGCGAAGTAAAGTAAATGCAAACACGCGCACGCATGCATGCACGGTTGTAGCCTACAGTTACAGGTATAGCTGTCTAAAAGGCTCAACAGACAAATGTATCAAATGCGGTTTCTACACACAAAAACACAAGATTGTGGAAAAACTACTGTATGTGATTTGAATGCACTGATTTTCTAACAACACCCTATAATGTATGTTGCCTTCAAGATAACTTGAACAAGGTATGAAAATGACTCTACAGACAGAGGTCATGGACGTCATGGAAACTATAATCTGTCAGCATTCTGGATTTCATAATTTGTAGATTTGTTGGCCATATAACCCCCCCGCCCCCCCCCCCCTCTCTCTCTACAGGCACACTCAAGGCACACCATTCATATGCATGCAAAATAGCCTCTGTAGCAAGTGTTAGCACTTTGTGAGTTAGTTTATTTTTTATTTATTCATATTAATAAATACAATTGGCTGATAGCGACAATAAGCCTCTCCCGACCTACTTATAGTGCCAAATAAAGATTATAATTTCACTAATTACTTTCACAAATTTTCATTTTAATAATGACCAAAACAAGGGACATCAGGTTGAAAGTGGCTCAAATACAATATATATATTATTTATTTTAGGGTATCACATTTGCCTCTGTATTAGGAAATGAGTGCGAACTAAATACAGATCTAGTAAATTAAGCAATAATTCATAACAATGTGTATAGTTGTGTATATTGCAATACTGTGTGGTTGTCACAAAATCCCAGGGTGCGTCGTCACACCGTTTACGAACCAACGTTAGATGACAATAATGAAGTAATTGTGAACAAGCCTGTGAACAGCACATGGGTTTCTGTTTCTTACACTCTCTCGTTTAGCAGGTAAGACCTGTTGGTGAGGAGACTCACAGGCTGACACAAAGAATCCTCAATGTCAGTGAAAGTGTACAAACGTAACCAAATGGTAACATTTGTACACTACCCCCAAATTGAGAAATTGACATTGATGGATTCTTGTGTGAGAGTGAATTGATGACAAACATCGTTTGTCACGTGAAAATGTTGGGATCTGCTCGTAATTCCGACGGCGCATTAGTCCGACAACGTGGAGTTAAGGTTAGGGACAGGGTTAGTGATGGGGCGAGTTCAAGGTTGTACTTTATTGTTACATCTTGTGTACAGGTACATAAGAGTAAAACTTATTTTTGTTTGGCTTCCTTACAGACAATGCAGCAGCATATAGATAGCATAACATTCAAACAACAAAACACAGCAAGCACAGCCAACAAAGGGATAGAATAAAGAGTGCAAGAAAGAGCATTCAAAGAGTAAAAACAAAAAAAAAGTAACATATGTACATGTGCATCTTTTCCCTGTAGTAGCAAAGTTAAGTAAACTTTATGTGAACAGCTTCACATTAGGTTATGTTCCATATACAATTTAGTTTAAGAAGGTGCAATTTGAGGTTATGTTGCGTATATACAGCAATTTTAGTTTAAAAGGTGCAAGGTTCCTTTGCCCGGTTTGGCTCTGGTTCTTATCAGTTCGTTCATGTATCTGATTGTTCGGGGGAAGAAGCTTTTTGCAGTCTGTTTTCAGTGGCTTTGAGACTGTGAAAACGTTTTCCATGCGGCAGCATCTCAAACAGTCTGCGGTTGGGATGGCTTGGGTCCTTCATAATTCCACGAGCTTTGCTGACACAACGATCGTCGTACAAGGCTTCGATGGGGGGGAGATCACATCCGCTGATGCGTTTGGCTGATCGCACAACCTTCTGCAATGCTTTACGGTTGAGGTCGCTGCAGCTGCCATACCAGGCCGTGAAGCAGCCAGTCAGAATGCTCTCTGTGGTGCCTCTGTAGAAAGCTTTTAGGACTTTGGGGCCCATGCCAGCTTTCTTGATTCTTCTCAGGAAGTAGAGGCGTTGTTGTGCTTTCTTCACCACCCGCTCCGTCTGTACTGCCCAGGTGAAGTCTTCAGTGATGTGTACTTATACTCCCAAGTGTGTGCGAGGTTCTCCACTTCTCTCCTGTAGGCTGTTTCATCATCGTTTGTGATCAGGCCTATGACTGTAGTGTCGTCCGCGAACTTGATCACTTTGTTGGAGCTGAACAGAGCCACGCAGTCATGGGTGTACAGGGAGTAGAGAAGGGGGCTCAGAAAGCAGCCCTGGGGGGCTCCTGTGCTGACGGTCAGAAGTCGTTGTGCCCATATGCACCACCTGACGCCTGTCTGTCAGGAAGTTGAGTATCCAACTGCAGAGGTTTGTGTTCAGACCCAGACTCTTTAGCTTGGTGTCTAGTATGGGGGGGATTATGGTATTAAGAAGACTTTTCTCAGGGTTGTGTGGAGAGCTGTTGCGATTGCGTCATCCGTGGATCTGTTCTGGCGATACGCAAATTGTAAGGGGTCAAGTGTGGGTGGCAATTTGTTGTTGATCATTCCTCTGACGAGTTTCTCAAAGCATTTGCTCACTATGGGTGTAATTGCTACAGGCCTCTAGTTGTTTAATCCAGTTACTTTGCCCTTTTTTGGGACTGGAACAATGGTTGCTGTTTTGAAGCATGAAGAGTCGGACCAATGAATGCGCCGTCGGAATAACAACGCTGTCCCGAAAATGTTTACAGTACAAAAATGATACGCATGTAAGCAACATTTAATACCTGAGAATTGATGCGGCGCACAGTATGACATATACTGTAGCGTGCGCACCCCTTCCCATACCGGACTTGGTACCACAGGTTGAGAATCACTGGGTTAAGGCATCACATTTCCTAACCTTTCTGTGCCATCCTAGTGTCAAGCACTGAAACCCTATATACTCCAACGCTGTGCTTTGAGGGCTTGTAGATCGGCTATTTTCACAGAATGTTGGCCCGTAGAATGGGAGCGCTTCGTGTGGTTAAATTAAAAAACAACACTCAGCATATCAATATTTAATTGGCATTCATACATTCCTACGGATTCGTCGCCTGACACAGTATATACCAGATAACATAACATCTTGTGAAACAATAGCTCCTGTGTTTGTGTGTGTGTGTGTGTGTGTGTGTGTGTGTGTGTGTGTGTGTGTGTGTGTGTGTGTGTGTGGTCCATAAACACAGTGTGTCAGAGAAGGATGTAATCTATGCTTTGATCAACTTGGCTAAAGCAGCAGCAGAAACTGTCTTGCCTCAGAAGGTAATATATGCACATGTCAAGTGGTTGAAATATTTGTGTGAATCTGCGTGCGTGTGTGCGTGCGTGTGTGTGTGTGTGTGTGCGTGTGTGGGTGTGTTTCAATAAAATCTATGTAGAAGGGAGTTATGTCAGCTATGCTTTGATTTCAGAGGTAAAATCTGTGTGTGTGTGTGTGTGTGTGTGTGTGTGTGTGTGTGTGTGTGTGTGTGTGTGTGTGTGTGTGTGTGTGTGTGTGTGTGTGTGTGTGTGTGTGAGCGAGCGTTAATGACGGTATTTCATGTCAGATGCCTGTGGCGTGCAGAACTGTCATTACACCCACTCTTCTTGTTGCTACTCAATTTGTATGTATACAATGGACACACACACACACACACACACACACACACACACACACACACACACACACACACACACACACACACACACACACACACACACACACACACACACACACACACACACACACACACACACACACACACATAGGTATACATACACAAATTAAGTGTAGATGTGGGGTGACCTTGACGAGCGTCTGTACAAGGTGCCGGGTGTGAGTAGGCGTGTAAATGTATCCCAGCATTTCCAGCTGAATCAGTAATGAGAATTTCATTACCTTGGCCCTGGTTCCCTGGGGAGGCAACACACACGCACGCACGCACGCACGCACGCACGCATGCACGCATGCACACACACACACACACACACAATAACATGCACGTACACACAATAACATGCACGCGCACATACATTGCATAGAGTAAAGTTACGAGGAGCAGTAGATTATGCCCTCGGCGAATATTTATGATCAGACTCTATTTCTAAACAGACAGAGAGACGGATGAGAGACAAAGGATGATTTACAAAAGGAAAGGAAGTGGAAAGAAATGAGAAACTATAGAACTATAGAAACTAAAGTATTAGTGAAATAAGGTAAGACAGAGGCATAAGGATAGGCATGTGACCACAGTGCAGTTGTTAGTTGCTTTTTCCTTGGAATGAATGAACAGTGTAGCCTTATATTTTGAGGAAGTAAAGCCTGATTCACGCTTCATTGCACGCTGATGTTGCATGCTGTAAATAGCAGATCTACAAGCTCACAGCACGTCACGAATGTGACGCGCTGTGATCTTGTAGATCTGCTATTTACTGAGCATGACACCGGCACGTAACAATAAGAATAAATCAGTGATTGCTCACCCTGTAAATTGGGGTTGAGTCTTCATTCTGTCTCTCCTTCTTGCTTGGTTTTGTTTGGGTTTGGTTGAGTTGATTTGTTTTGCTTTCTCACAGGTCCCGTTTCCACCAAAATAACTTTGTTCTAGAATTACTTTTTATTAGTTTATGTAAATAAACTTTATTATACTTTTCTAGACGCATGTGCGGTTTCATCAACCAAGTATACACATCTGGTTCTGCTGAGAAGCTCATAGAAGTAGAACTCACTCTGAGTGAACAACAGTCAGGCAGATAGTGACTCTGAGATCAGGGCGAGGAACCTGTCAGCGGTGAGCACTTTCCTTTCCTTTTTATTTTTTTTATTTTTCCTTTTCTGCCTTTATTGAAAGTTTCAAGTGGAGATTGACAGGAAAGAGGGAGAGATAGAAGGGGAGAGACATGCAGCAAAGGTCGTCATCAACAGGACTCGAACACACAACACACTGTCAGGCCAGAGCCTATATGTGGCATGCGCCTGGACCACTAGGCCAGCGGGCGCCCCTCAGTGAGCACCTTCAAATCGCTCTACAGATAGTGACTCTGAGATCAGGGAGAGGAACCTGTCAGCGGTGAGCACCTTCAAATTGCTACAGAGTATGGCATGCTACACGGTGGCACATCTATTCTAGAGGAGAAGAACACCAATGTGCTGTTCTTGGAGTTCAGCTCAGCATTCAACACAATTATCCCTACTCGGCAACAAATTGGACCCCCTGGGCCTTAAGCACTCCCCTGTGTAACCGGCTGCTGGACTTTCTAACGAACAGACCTCAATGAATCTGTGCAGGTGGGAAACAAACAACTGTTACAACTCCAACGTCATCTCCCTGAGCACTGGCTCTTCTCAGGGCTGTGTTCTTTCTGAGTCCACTGCTGTTCACCCTGCGGTGACACATGACTGCTGTGCCAGGTTCATTAGCAATCAATCATATTGTGAAATACACGGACGACACAACATAGTGATGGGCCTCATGAGGGACGACAACGAGAACAGCTACAGGGAGGAAGTGAGACTGATGTCATGACAGCCCCAAACCATCCATATCACTGTTCACTCTGCTGCCCTCTGGCAAAAGGTTCAAGAGTTTATTTTCCCAAGCCATCAGACTTGTGTATCTATCTATCTATCTATCTATCTATCTATCTATCTATCTATCTGACACTGTGGGAGCCAAGGCGCAGAGGGGAACACCACCCGTACGTAGATGTCTGTTATCATTCTTATCGCTCTATAAACGTTTATTTTGACTAATGTCAAATAAAGTTAACCACTTAAGCCTATCATACTTTGACAAATATTTAAAAAACAGCTCAAATAGTTGCTCTACATCTACAATTTCACAAAGCATGGCAGCATTGTGAGCTTGTAGATGTGCTATTGTTGCACTTTTCTAAACATTTATGTAGCACGTACTTTCAGGATAGTGCATAAAAGAGGTGACCAGGTTTGAGGCCTCATGTTTGGCCAGAAGCCTGATTTGAGTGTTTGTGGGGGATGTAGAGGCATGAGGTGTAGCCTACAGCCTAGTAAAAAAAACTCAAACAAATGTTGATGCTGGCCCAACCGTCTGGGCACCTAGGCTGCCAAGCCAGCCTGACGGCATGCCGCGGGTTCGACTCCTGATCCCGACAGCCTTTGCCGCGTGTCTTCCCCCATCTCTCTCCCCATTTCCTGTCAGTCTACTTTCAACCTATCAATAAAGGCAGAAAAAGCCAAAAACAAAATAAAAAAAAAACGAATGTTGAATTCCTCAACTCCTACATTCCAATTGACCTATAGCGAAGCCCCTCCCCAAACTGCTATGGTCCAATCACAGCTAAGCATAACATGGGTTAGACAAACCTCTCCACCAATAGTTTTCCTATATGATGAAACATTGTTTTAAAAAAGAAATGCCACGCACACATTTTTCCAGTGCATATGGCAGGCCTTGTTAATGGATTTGAAAGAGATTTTGAAGGTCTGTTTCCAAAAATGAACCAGTATTGAATGTGTAAAATCCATGATATTTACATTGGAATGAATGAGCCCGGCTGGAAAGTGTCCAAGTGGGAGTGTCTAAGTGGGAGAGGGCGGGGCTTAGCTAAAGGTTAATTGCTTATCAGGGTGAGGTTCAGTTCAAATATGATTATTTTGGGGGTCACGGGCTGTAAAGGTTGAGAACCACTGATCTAGAGTTCTATAGACCATAGAAACCAAATGTTTTTTATTGGCCTTCGTTTTTTAAGAGTAGAAGGCAAGGAATTGTGGGCAACTTTGTGGTAGGATTATCTCTGCAGCATTGAAATTGCCATCTCTAGCAATCCAGGAAAGTGTATACAATCTTCATCCAGGCTCCAGCTATTATTAGTAGTAGGCAAGCTAATGAGGCAAGACGTGAACTGTGGTGTGACGAGTCTGAGATATGAATAATAATGGGTAGCATGTGGACTATAGGCTACTGTTGGCTTGCTTGCAGTGGGGCAGCATCAACCCAAGGTCATGGAGATGAAGGTCAAGCAGAGCCTCCAGTGGAATTATAAAATCTATGGAGGAGGGATGCAGGAGAGCAAGTAATCCAGTGAGGAGAGCTCAGAGGATATGTACTACTGTACAGTTCATTTGACTCTGAGGGTATATATACAGTAACCCTTATGGCAGAAGCGTAATTTCAGTAGCCTGGCATGACCAGACTAATATCATTGCGTGAATGATATTAGTCTGGAACTTTGGTGTGGTATAGATTTATTTCCATCAGGGGTAGTTACAAACAGATTCCAACGTCACTTTGAATACTGGGCTCTGACTGGTCACCCACAACATTGGGGTGAGCGAAATGTAATTCAAACTGAGGAGAGCCAGACCAATCTCACCAGGGATTTTTTTCCTGTAGCAGATTCGTCTGGTTTCCAGGCTATAATTTCAGAGGGAAATAGGAGGTGGCAAAAAAAATCAGTTACCATTTCTAATATAGCAAAAAATAGTTGATCTACAAGCTCTCAGGTCTCAAAGTCAAATTAACACATCGGATTTTACTGCGTGTACTGCGTGAACATGCTGAACAGTTGAATGCGGCAGCAGAGTGATTGGTTAAAGATCCTGTGTAAAAAGTGAGCCAATAAGGTGTCTTCTCCCATCAGGTGTGTGACATGAGAATGCTCATTTAGAATACGGGAATAACCCCCAAGCAGCAAGAAGACAAGCCCACACAGCTAGACAAAGCAAGGGGAGCAGGCTGCTGCATTTTGGTCAAATATGTCCCGCAGAGGAAAGCAAAGCAGAGCAAAGTAAAGTAAAGACACACGCGCACGACACGCACAGTCGCACACACACACACACAAAGTTCCCAAAGTTCCGTTTTCCACTAATGACTAAATACTTTAGATTGAGGTTACTGTGGTCGAGAATCAAGATTAATTTTGTTCCCATGTAATTATTCACTGTGCTTTTGGTTTTTGGTTGCACAATGTCTCTGTTATGACACGGTTGCAAAATTACCTTGGTGGGTATAGGCACAGAAACACAATCACGTTCATTCATACCTAAGAATGAAGGCAAACAGACTGACAGAGAGACAGACAGCTGCAGAGACAGACAGACAGACAGACAGACAGACAGACAGACAGACAGACAGACAGACAGACAGACAGACAGACAGACAGACAGACAGACAGACAGACAGACAGACAGACAGACAGACAGACAGACAGACAGACAGACAGGGGAGTGGACCGTGTACTTAGCTATTCACAAGCTATCCTGTGACATTCTGTGTGTAAAGATCAATTCTTTTATCTCCCCGTGGGCGTGTCTAACAGAGCCAGTGCGAGGCTCCCCGCCACCGCGCGGCCTGCATAGCTACAGCGGCACAGCAAAGTGAATGTGTAATTCTTTAATGAGGACCATCTCCTCCCCTAGGGATCTATCATAGAAGCTCTATACTGTTTATGAACCACTGCCACATGCCATGCATGCACATGCACGCACACACACTACTCGCATAAAGATAATACACATGCGCTTGCGTGCTCACAGTATGTGAGCCCCATCATTTCCTTTTCGTTTCCATATGATCTCCCTACCGTTGTCTCTCACCACACTCATCCCTCCCTACCCTGCCACCTCTTCTCCTCTCACTCTTTTTCTCTTTGTGAGTGTGTGAACATTCCTTGGGCTACACTCATGTATTTAAAAATCACACTTGTGTGAAGTGAGGGGCGCCTCAAACCATATGACGTAATCTTCAAAAGGCAAGCATTGGAGAGGCTAGCGCCCCTCAAAAAAAATAAAGCAAAAACTGGGTTTCAACGAGTAAAAGTTTCAGTTGAGTGAGGGACGCTTAATTCACTAAATGTATTCTTTTAAAGCACACACAGACTATTTGATGCCTGTAAAATGGAAACATGCCACAAAGAAATAGAAAGGAACAACACAGCTTTTTAATTAATTTAATATGTTACAGGCTGACGTTTCAAATCAACAGCCTAAAGGCGAGACTGGATGGATTCATCGACTGTTTGTCATTTACATCCAAATGAGGCTTGTTGTATACCAGCAGTACACTGGAACATTCACAGTTTCCTAAATAATGGGTACTTTTTCAAATGTATTCTAGAAGGGACCCTGACGAAGGCTGAGTGCCGAAACGCGTTGGTCCTCTTTGTAATGATCTTTGCCATGCCTTAAACCCAATAAAAAAGGCTTTTTTTCACCTCACTGGAGCAGAGTGCCTTGGATCCTCTTCTTTTATGTTGTATTCTAGAAGGATCCATTCACCAATGGGCTATCACATAGTGTAGGTGTGGACTGTGGAATACACTCTCCACTTTTACTATTACTTAGTGAATGTTAACAATATAGAAAATGTTTTTTTTTTAATAAAACCATCAAAGCAGGACCACTCTGAGAGTGCACAAACGGAACCATTTATTATACACTCTCAGAGTTAAATAACCATTGAGTATTTTACAGCGTAGGCTCTGAAATCGGACCCCAGGGGAGAGGTGTCCAGGAGAGCAGAACAGAGATGAGAGAGGGAGGACAGAGCAGACTTTGGTGAAAGGATAAATAAATAACACATTGAAAATGGGGTGAGCTGAACATTTTAATGTATTGTGTTCTTGATATATTGAGTTTTTCGTATGGATCTCAAATGCATTATAGCACTCAGTTTGCTGCACATGTCTCACTTTTCCAATCAGCTCCCATCCTCAGTGGGTTGGAATGAATCATTTTGCACTGTATTGGAATGGAGATATGAAACTGTATGTGGGAGTATGCAACACATGTAAAATACACCATTTGCCAAAGAGGGACAGTTGCTTCCCCCCTCCCCCTCAAGCCCACTCCCGTTCTTTCCTCGTCATTAAATCCCATCCCTTGGGATGAGAGACCACCTGGTAACCATGGTTACTGGGACTGAGAGGCCCTGTGCAAGTACACATTCACACTCAAACAAACGCAAAAATGCACCTTGCACTCATAGAAGGTACACAGTGCATTATACTGTAGGTAAGACAACATGCCTTTTAGTATAGAGAAGAGAAGAGAAGAGAAGAGAAGAGAAGAGAAGAGAAGAGAAGAGAAGAGAAGAGAAGAGAAGAGAAGAGAAGAGAAGAGAAGAGAAGAGAAGAGAAGACGCGCTGTGATTACATTTACATTATTGACATTATAGGACGTAGACATGTCTTGGACACAGACAGATTGAAGGGGCCCGGGCGAGCACAGATTGTGTCAGTTAGAGGAAAGAAAATCAATCGGTTTAATCTGGAGAATTCCTGAAGAGAGGAAGAGAGGAGCAATGAGGAGAAGAGAGACCAGTAGAGAAAGAGCAAACCTTCAGCACAACAAAACAACACTGACTCTTAGTCCACTTCCTCAAATCCATTCATGAACATCCAGACTGTATTCATGGAGTGTTAATAACACAAGACTATCACAAAAAAGTCATGCAAAGCAATGGGGACTGACACAAGAAAGAAAGAAAGAAAGAAAGAAAGAAAGAAAGAAAGAAAGAAAGAAAGAAAGAAAGAAAGAAAAAGAAAGAACTATAGCTGCAAGCAACGATAAGGCGGGACCAAGAAAGAAGACAATACGCAATAAGAACAATATGCACAAATAAGAATCACGGACTGAGTTGTCATTACCCGGATTTGAACCCATGACTCTGTGCTCCAAAGGCGATAGCTCTACCAACTGAGCTATGAAGACACAGTCAGTTGACTCATTATAAACAGTAACATCATCCAGTGTTTTTGGTAACAATTATGTGTGTCCTGGTTCTGGGGATGTCTATCCATTACTACAGTGTGTTTTGCTGTAAATGTTTTCATGTACAAACTTCTCTTCAACCGGGATTTCAGTTAATGGTCCATAAATTGTATGTAGGACATTTCACGCAAATTGCTCAAAAATCCAGGCAGAAAATCAGGTATAAGCATTTTTCAAACTGCTCAAATTGGCGGAAAATCTGAGGGCGGGGCTTACTTGTCAAAGTGACAGATGTGTTCCCTATGAGTCAAGGAACATGTGGAAACAAGTGCCATGACTTTTGGCCAAATGAGGCACGAGTTAAGCATGTTCAAAGGTTTCATTTTTTTTAATTGCTATAGCACCCCCCTTTGGCCAATTGGAGTAAGACTGCTTTCAGTGCTATTTGGCATGGCCCTAGTCTACTATACTGTAAAGTGACATAAGCATATGACGCTGCATGTATGTATTAGAGGCAGAAGAAGAATTTTCACAAAACAGCAATTTTCATTGGCTCATTAACAACTTCATTTTCACTTAAAAAATGTACTACTGTTTTTTGTCTGTATAGGTCCAAAGTTCACGTGTAGACGTTTTTGTGCATTTTGATCAAAGACCCTGTGAGGAGATACATTTGAACTGTTTTTCATATAATTCAAAATGGCGGGTGATCTAAAGGTCAGAGGTCAAAAGTCAGAACACGAAAGTTGTTCGGCATGAGGAGACACATATGTGTATCAAAGTGTCATTGCCAATGGTCAAACGGTTCATGAGATATGCACGTTCAAAGTTTGCATTTTCAATTGAGTGCTATAGCGCCACCATTTGGGCAATCGTCATGGGCTTCGCATAGTCACCGTTTGGCATGGCCCTCTACCAGATTACCGCGTCTCGCGAAAACCGACCGCACAATTCAGCCAGAACAGCTATTTTTGGCGAAGAAGAAGAAGAAGAAGAAGAAGAAGAAGAAGAAGAAGAAGAAGAAGAAGAAGAAGAAGAAGAAGAAGAAGAAGAAGAAAAAAACCCCCACAAAAACAATAAGTGACCAAAGTCACTTTGACTTCTTGGTCCCTTAAAGAAAGAAAGAAAGAAAGAAAGAAAGAAAGAAAGAAAGAGAAAGAGAAAGAGAAAGAGAAAGAGAAAGAGAAAGAGAAAGAGAAAGAGAAAGAATAAAAATAATTTCACCGACTTCCTTACACCTATAAATCTGTGATGTGACATAATGCTGATTGGTTCTGATTCTGATTCTGTGTGGCTCACTGCAGTGTAAAGCTCATGTTAAAAGCTTGTGTTTGTGAGAATACTCTCGAAAATTTGTGTGTGCCCTGTCTGCTTATTCCACTGCCTTCACTGCTATGTCTGAACTCTGAAGCTCCGCTGTGCTTATTGCTTAATGCTATTACACCTGAAGCAAAGAAAGTAGCTTTCTGCATTTGCCATTACCTCCTTTAAATAAAATCCTCAGTGTTAATGTGTTCCATTTCGAACTCCGAGCGCACGAATGCAACATAAACGAACCCTCGCGGCTCCAATCTGCAACGTTCTGAGAGTTAAAAGAACACTGTGAGGTTTTTGCTGTGTTGATGCACGTTGCATGATAATCATTAGCATTTTTCACTTAAACGTTTTTGTGCATTTTGATCAAAGATCCTGTGAGGAGATACATTTGAACTGTTTTTCATATAATTCAAAATGGCGGGTGATCTAAAGGTCAGAGGTCAAAAGTCAGAACACGAAAGTTGTTCGGCATGAGGAGACACATATGTGTATCAAAGTGTCATTGCCAATGGTCAAACGGTTCATGAGATATGCACGTTCAAAGTTTGCATTTTCAATTGAGTGCTATAGCGCCACCATTTGGGCAATCGTCATGGGCTTCGCATAGTCACCGTTTGGCATGGCCCTCTACCAGATTACCGCGTTTCGCGAAAACCGACCGCACAATTCAGCCAGAACAGCTATTTTTGGCGAAGGAGAAGAAGAAGAAGAAGAAGAAGAAGAAGAAAAAAAAACCCACAAAAAAGTGACCAAAGTCACTTTTGTGACTTCTTGGTCCCTTAAAGAAGAAAGAGAAAGAGAAAGAGAAAGAGAAAGAGAAAGAGAAAGAGAAAGAGAAAGAGAAAGAGAAAGAATAAAAATAATTTCACCGACTTCCTTACACCTGTAAATCTGTGATGTGACATAATGCTGATTGGTTCTGATTCTGATTCTGTGTGGCTCACTGCAGTGTAAAGCTCATGTTAAAAGCTCGTGTTTGTGAGAATAATCTCGAAGATTTGTGTGTGCCCTGTCTGCTTATTCCACTGCCTTCACTGCTATGTCTGAACTCTGAAGCTCCGCTGTGCTTATTGCTTAATGCTATTACACCTGAAGCAAACAAAGTAGCTTTCTGCATTTGCCATTACCTCCTTTAAATAAAATCCTCAGTGTTCATGTGTTCCATTTCGAACTCCGAGTGCACAAATGCAACATAAACGAACCCTCGCGGCTCCAATCTGCAACGTTCTGAGAGTTAAAGAACACAGTGAGGTTTTTGCTGTGTTGATGCACGTTGCATGATAATCATTAGCATAACGAGCGCTGATGGTGAGCCTGGGCTGGTAGTGAACAGTGAGGGTTTGACCTCTATTACATAACTATGCGCCTCCACTGTTGGTGGACACAACCGCAACAACATCATGTGATGTTTTTGCGACCAAAACCCTCTAGTGGTGGGCCAGGTTGAGGCTGTAGTACATTGTGTGTAGAGTTTTGCAGCAGTAAACAAATCAATCAAACGTTCTGCTGATTTTAATTCAACGGATACTTTTTGACATTGGAATACAAAATGCTTGGCGTTGTGGTCTGCCGGGTTTAGGAGAAAGGCTAACCACCTCTCTGCTCTCCTGTTTACAAAAAAATCAACTGGAGCTGGAAAGTGATTGACCAACACAGTACAGAAGGTCGCTGAACAGAGCACTAACACCATGGAAACTATACACTGTCATACGTTTCCATGATCCTGTTGGCTTGTGACTGTATAGTATACAGTCACAAGCCAACAGGATCATGGAAACGTATGACATCATGTTGCCAAGGCACCGCGTGGAGCAGACGATCAACATATATGTTTTTCCAGCTAAATATAGATAGTGATTGCTGTATATTCTGCTGTGGGGCTTTAACACGTGAACCCTAGCATCCCTATTCTGGGCATCAAGTATACTACAGTATATATAGGGTAAGTGGTTACGCTCTATACAAGAGAGTAGAATTACGGACGGCGGTGGCTCAGGGGTAGAGTGGCTGGATGGCAACCACAAGGTTGCCAGTTCGAACACGGGCTCCCCCAGAGATAGTGTCGAAGTGTCCTTGAGCAAGACACTGAACCCCCAATTGCTCCCAATGTGCAGGTTGGTCCCTTGCATGGTCTCCGCCGCCATCAGTGTATGAATGCAGTGTGTGAATGGTTGAATGTAATGCACAATCTATGTAAAGCGCCTTGGATAAAGGCTCTATATAAATGCACCATTTACGGAAGTACCCCTTTAGGACACTGACCTCCCAGTTCCTTGGCTAAGTTATATTTAATTGCATGACCCTTTTTCTCAACAAAAGTCATGTCATTCTATTTTAATTTAAAGTAAAGGGATGTGTGGTGTGATGAAGTTTGACCACATTAAACCTGGTGTCCTATCCCTCCTTTACAGCTTAATTGGGAAGAATGTGTCGAGCTATCCTTGTAGACTGAGAATGATGAAAGTTTTTTTTAGAACTATTCATTATTTAAAATGTACAATTGAAATATTCACCGTGGGAGACTTCCATATTTTCATGCCTTCAGGCTTTAAATCAGAAATTTGGACAAATGGATTTCCTAATTAGTAAATGAAATGGCAGAGGATCTATTGTAGCTTTTCTTTGTCACTGCGGGATCATGTTAAGGCCCCTAGGGGTCCCCAGATCTCCCCGTGAGACCGATGTATAATGTATTAGCATAAGAAGGAAGAACAAGTCCAGAGAGAGATAAATGTACATAAATGCATAAATGACTTCCATTTGTGTTTTCAGTGTGACCTACAGTAGTTGTTACTGCATCATTCATCAAAATAAATTAGATGAAGGAGGGTGGGGACACTGGGAGGGATGAATGCAGAGAAGAGAAGAGAAGAGAAGAGAAGAGAAGAGAAGAGAAGAGAAGAGAAGAGAAGAGAAGAGAAGAGAAGAGAAGAGAAGAGAAGAGAAGAGAAGAGAAGAGAAGAGAAGAGAAGAGAAGAGAAGAGAAGAGAAGAGAAAAACAAGATGAAAGGAGATAACGAGAGAGAGAGAGAGAGAGAGAGAGAGATAGAGGGGTGAAACGGATGAACTCATCTCTCAGAAGAGAGCTGTTCGTCCCCATGGGTATTTCCATGCAGGCATGAGAAAGAAGGAGGCTGCTGCAATGTAAGACCTCCATCATGCCAAGGAGTTGAGGCTGTGTTTGTGTTGATGTCAACGAAGAAGAGAGTCTTACCATCCATTCCTCCAGATCCTTCACAGCCGTCTTCATCATCACAGTCATCTCCACTGCCCATCTCTCTCTGTCCACTCCCTCCCTCCTCTTCCTCCTTGTTCTGTCTGGCCATGTCTTCCCAGCCCAGCTCTGCATGCAACTCCTACGCACGCACGCACGCACGCACGCACGCACGCACGCACGCACGCACGCACGCACGCACACAATGAACACAGCACAACCTTTTGTTTAAGGCAATCCAATGTGCTTTACACTGAACATCAACAAAGGAAACACAATTATCACATGCATAGAACAGAAGAAGTAAAACATAACAGATACAGATACAGTTACAGTGCAGAGGAGAAAGTTTTTTTTTAAAGTAACTCAATCAAAGGCAGCAGCAAACAGAAAGGTCTATTTGTATTTATAAAGAAATAGAGGAATAAGAGCAGACCTGCAGTTTTCTGGGAGTTCATTCCAAATATGTGATGCATAAAAACTAAATGTTGCTTGCCCTTGTTTATTTTTGGTTTTAGGGACAGTACGCAGACCTTTCCCAGATGACCTGAGAGATCTGAATGGTTCATGATATCATGATATCAGATTTAAGGCAAATGCAGGCACATGCACCCTCCACCCACCCACACAGGACACATGTATTATAGATAACATGTAATGTGGAATATGTATAATCAATCACTAAGCACACAGGCCTACGCGCTCGCTGGCGCAAACACACACACATCGACGTGCCCCACACACACACACCCACACAGGTCATAGTGTAACAGATTAGTGACACAACAATTCACTTTGTGATACAAGCATCAAACATGGCATGAATAATGCCTGTTAGCCACCTAAACATCCAAGATGGCAGCTATTTATTAATTTGGCTTCAAATGTAGACATAGGCCTATTGATAAATTCAATGGTGCCATTAAAATTCAGTTTTCTGTCGTAATTCGATCAGAAATTTTAAGTTTAGCCAAATGCAGATTTTAGTCCAAGCTCTTCTAAGCAGTCTTTTGATCCACATTACAAAGTTGTACTCAATGTCAATTAGTTGACATTATTTTTTATAAGAGTGATGTGAAAGCAGAACCAGGGCACACTGGTGACATCATTGCTGTGAGACTCGGCATGAGGTTCAGCGTCGGCAGTAGTGTATTACTCACTGTAGTCTACTAACAGTAGTTTTAGTATAATTAATGCCAGATTCACACTGAGTCTATTTGATTCAAACTGTTCCTGAATATGATTGCCTGATCCAAGCTGGCCATGATTCAGGGGGGATTCCCACTATGGTCCCGGATGCGCACTCTGGACCACTTGGCAGATGTTATGGTAGTGTGAATTCTGCGTACCGTTCCCGGGGGCGGATCACCCAACCGTTCCCGGGACCGCATCAGGACCGATTGAAGTGTACTCGGATACAGATCGATGCATTGTGAAAGCATTGAATACAATTGAATGAAGTGTACTCAGGTAAGGAAGAATCAAGGCCAATGTGAATCATGGCCAGTATTCTGTACGGATAGCCCCTCTGCCCAAACCGTCACACAAAAAGTCGTACTTATTTGGAAGACTCGTCAAACAACACAAGTTAGAATCTAAAAAAATATTATTTAGAAAATGTGTTTTATTTGCTCCTCAGGCTGTGGCACTGAACAGGACAACCACATGATGACTGATGGATGAGGGACATCTGAACAGGACAACCACATGATGACTGATGGATGAGGGACATCTGAACAGGACAACCACATGATGACTGATGGATGAGGGACATCTGAACAGGACAACCACATGATGACTGATGGATGAGGGACATCTGAACAGGACAACCACATGATGACTGATGGATGAGGGACATCTGAACAGGACAACCACATGATGACTGACGGATGAGGGACATCTGAACAGGACAACCACATGATGACTGACGGATGAGGGACATCTGAACAGGACAACCACATGATGACTGATGGATGAGGGACATCTGAACAGGACAACCACATGATGACTGATGGATGAGGGACATCTGAACAGGACAACCACATGATGACTGATGGATGAGGGACATCTGCAATTTGTGCCAATGCACTGTAGGTGAGAGAAACATAAAGCAACTGGGCTGTTATGTGACTCAGTTGTCCCAGGGGACATGGAGGATGATATCACCAGCATGTCATTACACAGCGGACTGACAATGACGGTTGTGTTCCTGTGCCGTGGGAAAGCCAAAACACTTTACAGCTGTGGTTCCACCCCATCGGTGTTGTTTTTGGTAGAGTATACAAAGCATTTGTTTCGCCACTAAAACAAAGTCAAAAGAGAAACCACTGCATGTGACCTGCTTTCAACTGCAGTGGCAGGTTTCTAGTACAGTATGGCTTTAGAGGCCAGAGCCATAGAGTAAGACAGAGTTACGCAAACGCTGTTCACTTCATGGGGCCAGTCCAATTGCGGCTCTTCTACATAGACTTCTATTGAGAATGGGGACAACAAATAGGGACAAGTCCTGGACCGGAAGTAGGCAGAAATTGGACCCAGGCAACAGCCCAGCTTTAATGATCTTAAATCCCTTTATTTTAGATTGTTTTGTAGTAATCGTACAACATAAACATTACAGGGACTTTAAAACAGTTGGCATGTTGCACACATGCCTAAATTTGCTCTTATTTGCGCCGCCCTTGTTGAAAACAATGTATTTCAAACTCCAGCTTGTCTCAGTTCAGGCTGCATGAACAGCACTCGAGCGCTTGGTTTCTGCCCCCTCAATATCGTAACTCTTCTGTTAGATGGCTCTGATAGAGGCTATGCGCGTGACATCATCATAC
>NC_136812.1:21473539-21481039 GCF_951216825.1 Electrona antarctica
TTCTGGACAACCGTGGGTCCGACCGACTCGACACCGGACACTGCACCCCCTGTGGTGGGGTGGAACGCGTGTGTCGGTGGGGCGAACGGTTCTCGAGTTACGTGGATTACAGACGTACAGACGCACACACACACACACACACACACACACACACACACACACACACACACACACACACACACACACACACACACACACACACACACACACACACACACACACACACACACATACACACTGGTTCTCGCTGACGCTCGTTAATGTCAAGGCAATTTTGTTTATACAGGTACACTGTCAAATAGGTCTACATCTATTCTAAGGTAGCATATACAGTACCTGTATGTCTAGTATAGCCATATATTATCCTGCTCATTACTGTGCACAAATGTATTATATATTCATCAATCTTGATTTGTAATGTTTGAGCACAAAATGCATTTTGAGAACTCACTTTCCAAAGCGCGCTGTGCAGCCCCCCACATGGCGTAGGCTATTCAAAAATAGCAGCTGGACAAGCTCACACTCACAGCGCTCACTTCACGTGCCATGTGCGAGAAGAACTACTGGAGTAGAAGGCATTTGTAGATCCGGCCTCAGGTCTTAAAGGGCCACTTCACCCCTTTTGCAATCAGATCTTATTTGAATGATGTTTGGGAGACAGGACACACTTTCCTGGGGTTTTTATGTACGTAATATGTTAGACATTTTAGTATTTCCAAGTGTCCATGATGTCATGTTGGCTCAGTAAGACAGCCCTCCCCATATCCACAAGGAGGAGCAGTGCAGCAAAGCATTATGGGAATTGTAGTCCAGGAAGGAAGTGAGCCCAGTGTCCATGACATCATGGACACTTGGAAATACTAAAATATCTAAAATCACATACAGTATTACCCACATTAAATCCCCAGGAAAGTGTTTCTTGTCTCCCAGACATCATTCAAATAAGATCTGGTTGCAAAAGGGGTGAAGTGGCCCTTTAATGGGTTCATGCAGCCCAACGAACCGTTGGCTCTCACTCAAACAGGGAATCATTCAAGTCCCATTTGACCCAAACAACGGTGACATGAGTGAATCTTGTCGTCAGGAACGTGCAAATCGTCGATCCATTAATTTACGGATCACGGAAATCACATTAGAGAAGAAAACATGAGAAGAAAAACAACAAAAAACAACAAAAAACAACAAAACGGTTCATACAGATGAGGGAGAAGCATTCTGGAATCATCAATCACGCCAAACCAGTTGGTCTAGCTGTGATATAATCACCCACACACTCAGCCAACACCCTGAAATACAAACAGTCTATGGCAAAGGGGTCAAGCATAAGGGACGGTGGGTGGGTTTGAGAAAAAAAGAAAAGAAAATAGGTTGAAAAAGACCCCTCTGATGTCAAATAGTAAATTAGATAGTATATTTATAGTGAAAAGTATTTTTGGAGATATGTGTATATTGGTTTGGCTTTCCATATTATATTGTATCGATTCTGAACATGGCATATTGTGAATATGTGTCGGATGTATGACGCACCACGACATCAGTTGGACCCTCACTGAGCTCTCTTCTGGCCTCCCTTTAGTTGGAGCACTGCAACCTGTATTTGTGTATACACATGAACCCTAGTCTCTATCGAAAATAGCAACTTGTTGCATCGCGACTAGGCATGCAATGATATACCGATATAAACCGGTAGCAATTTAAATCGATTTAATAAAAAATAAAGTGTCACGATACAAACACTAAACAGCAGAGGGCGCAAAACTCCTTTTCTTGTTCAGCGGCCTACGTTGCACACTGACGCCAGGCGAGGCAGGAAGAAGACTTAAGGGGTGTGTTGATGCCACTGGAACATTTTCAACTCAGCCTCATGGTGGCGCTATAACTAGCCAATTAGTGTTTTTACCTCTAACTGCACGGATCTGTGTAAAACTTTGTGTGCACACTCCCTAGAGGCCAAGGAAAAACCTTTGCCTCAATCAGCGTCATGGTGGTGCTACAACATGCCAAGTCGCGTCACACACGCACGCGTACTCGCGCGCACGCACGCACGCACGCACGCATAAAATATGGATAAAGGTGTTCTAATAATTGTGATCAACACATTTTGATGGGGGCCCCCCTGGAACCCCCTCAAGAACCCCTGGGGGTCCTCCGACCCCACTTTGAGAACCACTGGTGTAGACAGCTTGAGGTCAAAGGTGTGTCTGAGAGGATCATGTATACATATAGCCTATACAATACTTACGATTGGCACAAGAGCTTATCTGGTTAATGTAAACAGGACATGATGCGGACATGTGCTCACTGCTCAATGACAAGATGTGACCGTTACCAGTAACGGCGGGATAGTGGTGTACATGTCAACACACACACAAATGTAATTAAAGGTGCTGCAGAATCCTCCACTGATCTAATAAAATGACACGGGGAGGAGAGGAGCGGAAGAGAAGAGAAGAGAAGAGAAGAGAAGAGAAGAGAAGAGAAGAGAAGAGAAGAGAAGAGAAGAGAAGAGAAGAGAAGAGAAGAGAAGAGAAGAGAAGAGAAGAGAAGAGAAGAGAAGAGAAGAGAAGAAGAGAAGAAGAGAAGAGAAGAGAAGAGAAGAGAAGAGAAGAAGAGAAGAGAAGAGAAGAATGAGAAGAAAAGAGGGGAGGAGAGGTAACAAAGGGAAACAAGGACAAGAGTAGAAGAGAAGGAGGGGACAGGGGAGAGAAAACAGAACAGAGGAAGAATAAATAAAAGCAAGAATAAATAAAAGCTGTGAGAAAGGAGGATGAAAGAAACAAACCTCATTTATAAACCACAGAACGATCGAGACGCAGGGAGAAAATCCCCAGCCTAATTCTTCTGACTCGAAGATTTTCGGGCGCGCTGTCAACGCCACCCTTCAAACACATCTGTCACAGCCATTCCTCTGACACCACAGAACAAATATTCTACTCATAGATCACGACATGCTTTATCTTAATTAGGACCAGGAATGTACCGCGAATGAGGCTCCTATCTTTCAGCCTGGATTCGTCCATACACGTCAACACCGAACAGTGGCGTTTATAATAGGAATGGTAGTAAAAATAGACCTTGTGGTCATTTAATATATGAGTTTTTTCAATGCGCGTTGCATCTTGTCTTACGGTATATTAAGGCTTTGTTTGTAATCAAATGAGTGAATGGATGTCATGCAGCAGATGATCTTCTTGCTAAATTTATATGTGCATATAAGCCTAATAAGCCCACTGATAAAAAGGCAAGTATCAATACTGCAATGAAGAACTAATCCATTACAAGTAAAAGTACGGTAATCAAAATGACTTGAGTAAAAGTAGGCTACTAAAGTATTGGTATCAAAATCTACTTAAAGTATGAAAAGTAGAAAGTACTTTTCAAATGGTCGAAATATATATAGGGCAGAAGTGGGTAATGTATGTTTTCTAATAATAATAATACAAATCTACAAAGAAATTAGTAACTAATGTTTTCAAATAAATGTAGTGGACTAAAAGTACATCTCTATTGATATTGTGAGCCTTAACTAAAAATATATTCTTTGGATAATGTTTTGCATCATCTTCTCTCCAATATTATATTATCCTCTCAACGATCATAAAAAAAATCTGACACTTTAATAAAAATGTACAGCACAATTTCCTTTTGTGCATCTATTCTCCATAAAGCTTTCAGAGATTAGTGGTCCTTTTGCAGAGGCAAAAACATTATGCTCCCGTTGACCATATTCACACGGCAATCATTTTGCTCTCATGTCATATACTTGGTATGACGAAAGAGCAAAATAGCCTGTGTAAATCAACACTGTCATTCTTAAGTAGGCTAGAAAGATGCCAACAATTACAACACGAGGTCAACAGATTGGATTAGTGTTCCCTCAAATACTTGAGGTCATAGTATGAAGATGACACTTTAATTTAGGTCTATACAAGAAAAAAGGTGGTTTCCACTACATTTAATTTACTTGATAATAAATTAACGTGGCACAGCAACATCTCATAATTCAACACAGTTTACGATAACGACTGCCAAATCTACTCAGATTGTCTTCAATAATCTGTGGTTAGCCCTGCAGACCGCCATGCTGCCTGGTTTGCCTTTCTGACTGTGAATGACACTAAAAAGGAGATCTGGAGAATGACAGATGTAAGTCACTGGCAGTCTGGCACATAATGGTGACGCTGCTTCGCTGTTGCCATCGGGTTATCACAGCCTCACTTACGATAAAACACACCCACACACAGATCCATTCTTTTTTGCCTCAGCCCTGCAGGCAACAATTAAAAACCTCAGCAATGTCAGCATCACACACACACACACACACACACACACACACACACACACACACACACACACACACACACACACACACAAACACACACACACACACACAGACACGTTTAAAAGCAAATTAGCAGAGATAGTGATCTCTGTGGTGATATAAAGGTGTGTGGCGGTCTCAGCAGTACATGGTTGATTTCGGGTGGAAACCTCATACTGTATGTAAACAACTGTTACTGTTCAGGATCCAAATTTTAAAAAATATCACGATGCGTACTATTTAGGATTCAAATAAAAAAATAACATGATGCGTTTTGGGCTCGCGGATGGGCTATTGTTACTGCTTTTGCGGGACACTTCAGTATGACGAGGTGGGACATTAATTTAGGGGGAAAACACAAAAAGTTAAAATATGGAGATAAGAGGTTTTCCTGCTGTACAGTGACGATATGTACTGTAAACTGCATTCCTGTGGAGACATTTCCATAGCTGTGTCACACACGCACACGCATGCACGCACGCACGCAAACACACACACACGCACACATACCCAGAGGCAGACAGCTGAGGCATGCAGCTCAGGTACCACCTCTCCAACCACAAGGCTGTAGTCTAATGGGATTTGGTTAAAGTGCACTGACTGTACTGTACAAGTCTCTCTGCCTTCTCTCTGTCTCCCTCTCTTACAGTATGTCTGTGTCTGTCTGTCTGTCTCTGCACCCCCCTCCTCCCCTTTTGATATCTCTGCCTCTGGCTGCCTTTCTCAAACTACCCCGATTCTCAACAACTTTTTCTCTGTCCATCTCTCATTATGTCGGACTCTTTTTGCCCCGGGCCGCCGCCGGTCAACTCTATAATGAATTGCATTTTTATAGAGCTTTTCCAAGTGCTCAAAGCGCTTTACAATGGTTCATTCATTCATACATTAGGAGATGAAGCGGCGAACAGTCGACGCCAGCGTCCTCACTTCCCACATTCACACACCAATGGTGGCAAGCTCACACCGACCAAATCATTGGAGGCAATGTAGGGTTCAGTGTCTTGCCCAAGGACACTTTGACATGTGGACAGGAGGAGCCGGGATTCAACCACCGACCCAGGGATCATTGGACCACCTGCTCTACCTCCTGAGCCACAGCCGCCCTAAACTCTCTCTCCTTTCTTGTCTGTCCTAACATGTCTCAATGTTGACCTTTTTTTTAATGCTCGTTTCTTAATAAATTAAAATTGATTTTACTTGATTTTACTGTGCATGAGATAGCTGAATAGAGAGAGAGAGAGAGAGAGAGAGAGAGAGAGAGAGAGAGAGAGAGAGAGAGAGAGAGACAACAAAGGGATAGATGTTGATTTATGCTGTCCTTGTTACATACTGTAGGTTCCTTGTATAATTATGCCCTCCTCTGGTGATGCTCAGCTACTACAGCCCTGAGCAACAGGGCCGTCCCACACCCTAGGCTAGGCTGATTTTGAAGTTTGTTTTTTCACTTCAGGTGAAAACTACAACAGATTAAAAACATGGCAGACAAGTAAGGCAAGTAGGTTTCATAGGTGTGTCCAGAGCCAAGGGCATGTCAATGTGCAAGCATGATACTGATAGACAAACATGACATGGCACATGTAAAATATGCAGCCTGCCATATGTTTTTACATCCCTGTAGTTTTTCACCTGAAGTGAAAAAAAAAAAAAAACAGCCTCTAGGGTGTAGTTAAGTGTCCAAATTGCCTTTGGGACAATAAAGTCTATCATAACTTATCTTATCAGAACTAGACATCACAAAGCTGCAAAGCACAACATGTTATTAAGTCATTGCTCTTGCAAAATAACAATGACAAAACCTACTCACTTCGAACTGTACTAACAATAAATATCGTATTAATAATTACACCCTTTCTCAATGGAGCCACAGTCACCTGCCTCTGGTTTGTTATTGACCGATCGGTTTGGCTTGTGTATCGGGATATATTTTGCCACATTCAAAACATTCAATATATTTATATTTTGTTATATTTTATAGAACTATTTATAGAACACTATTCATGTCATAATAGGTGAACATTCTGCTAAAATAGGCAAACGTTCAGCGAAAAAATAAATAGAGATAGCACAAAACATAAAAAACACAAGAAGTTGATGCAGGGCATAAATACTCCTTTGTTATTGCACATAGACCCATATATGACTAGAAACAAGTAGTCCAGTTGATAAGCCTAGCGGCTGGTTGTGGTGTTAAAAAACCTAATTAATTGCTGTGGGGACAAAGGTTTTCTTAAACCCTTCATTCGTGCAACAGATGAACACTTCTCAGCGGCCGCTTTTCTGGCCTGTCAGGATGTTGTGGAGAGGACCAGGGACGGGCCGTCAGGGGGAGTCCCGGGCCGTTCCCCGGCCCGGGACTCCAGGGCCCCGGCCTTCCAGCCGTCAGATGATAACGATCACACAGACCTTTACTTGGTCGCACTTTGCAAGCCCTGCCTCTTAACGAGCAGCAGGCAGCAGGCCCATTCAAAGCATTATCTTAGGGTGCTACAAAATGTTAGAATTTAGAAATAAAACTAGTGTTGACTAATCATTACATGTTGCTCTTATTTTGAAGAGGAAGTCCGTTTCAGTTGTATCCAAGAGGATACAGCTACTCTTTCCTCACTCTCTCACTTGTTCTCTCTCAGTCTTATCCTTTTTCACTCGCATCGTGGCACTTTTTCATCCGTCTCTCTCTCTCTCTCACACACACACACACACACACACACACACACACACACACACACACACACACACACACACACACACACACACACACACAAACTGAGGCATTTGTCAGTGAAGTGGGTCAGAGGGTAGGGGAGATGAATGGATGACTGAATGGAAGGAGGGATAGATGAATGGGTGGTTAGATGGATGAAGGGATGGATGCATGGATGAATAGAGGGGTGGATAGAGGGGAAGAGAAGATGTAAAGGGGTCAGAGAGGCGCAGACTGGCTGGACTCCAGTACAGAACAAGACCAGCGTCTCCTCTAGTCCTCTGAACAGAAATAATACGCTCAAACACGTGGGAATTCTGTCAGCTCTTCTTGGATGACCTGTCCGAGATCAATAAGACACAAACGTTTCCTATTTCGGGGGGGGGGGGGGGGGGGGGGGGAAATCGATTCGTGGACCAGATATATCGCAATTTTTTTCATGTCGTGTCATAAACTGCCTGTCAATCAGATGTTACCA
>NC_136812.1:21486039-21488539 GCF_951216825.1 Electrona antarctica
ACCTGACAGTGTAGTGGGGGAGGGGGGGGGGGGTTAATGGCTGAGGGAAGGGTTCCATTTGTACCCACTTAAACCCTACTGTATATGTACTTCGTCTCCCGACAAATAGAGAGAATAGCCGATCTACAAGCTCACAATGCATTGCATTTTTTTAATAGAAAAAAGGTTGACCACATTTTCTTTCCCCCCAAAAATAGGGATGCCAAGGTTAACCATTTAAACCCTATATTATAGTGTATAGCGGAGTCCCACAGGGCTCTGTACTAGTATGTCTGTCTGTTTTTTTTGTCATTGTGGGGAAACATTCCGCTGAAAATAGCCTGAAACTAACAGCCTGCTATTGTCAGCTAAAGCCTTCCTCATAATACGGATCCTGCAGGGGTTTAAGTGGTTAATGTGATTAACGTACATTTACCAAAAGAAAGAAACGGATGTGTTTAATTCAGTCTGACCGTCCCATTTTTACAGTCTTTGGTATAACCCGGCCGGGGATCGAACCCCGACCTCCCAGTTGCGAAGCTATTTTATCAATTAGGCTGTGCACGGATAAAATAACAGCTGCATCTAATATAGCCTAGGCTATCCCCGCTGAATAGTATGTCAACTTTATCTTTGAATGTGCCATAGGACAGTGTATGTCCTCTCATACACAAAGGACAGGAAAAAAGCTTCTGAGCGAAACCGAACTTGTATGCATAATTATCTGATGCTGAACATATCTGTTCCCCTCTCTCTCTGGATAGCAATGTCATTGATGATCGCGCACGGCACAGTGCGGCACCGCAAATCCAAATGCCTTCATTATAAGCTGTAGCCTTAAACCATAATTGATAGGCTACACATACTGTAAGTGTCAGTAGAAAATGTAATGACAAGCGCAATCTCTTAATTCAAGAGCCACCGCTCAGTGCACATCAACTCTTCCCGTTCCGTTCCACGCACTGGGGACGCGTTTGGACATTATTACCCAACGTCCGCCCCTCTCTCCATATCGTTCCATATAAAAAATATATATACAGTATATATAAACTTGATTTATACACCCAGTGATAATAGTGAAAATAACACTTTGAATTCAATCGGTTGTGAATTGGTGTGTTAAAACAGAGGACTTTGGTGTCCTCTGAGTCTGAGAGAGATGCGGATGACTTTGGTGTAGCGGTGTTCTATAATCTATACTTGGACCTCTGCTTGGATTCACGGTGAGTGGCGTGCCGAAAGTAGAAGACCTGCAATCTCACAACGGCTGCGGACGTGACACTTGGAGCTTATAGATCTTGTATTTTCTGTGCACCATCATTCAACAAAATATTAATGAGCCAGACTACATTGGCAAATAACGGCCCGTCGTTTATACGGACAGGGGCTATTATTTGGACGAGGCATTTATTACGCAAAATGGTGTCAGACCCCCATTAGGAAATGGGCGGCTATGGGGCAGGGTCACTATTTGGAAAAATACGGTATTACGAAAGAGATTTTACTTTTTAATGCAGCCAGCCAGTGGTGTTGTTGAGCAGTCTGCACCGCTCAGTTCACACGGGTGTGATGTTTTTATTCATTTCAACAATCAGGGTACAAAGGATGTTTTGTTTAGAGTAGAAGAAAAAGGTTTAAGCAGAGCAGTGAGAAACTGTGTTGCTAAATTGATGTTATATATTCAGTGCGTGCCTGCGTGCCTGCGCGCGTGCGCGCGTGCGTGCGTGCGTGCGTGCGTGCGCGCGTGCGTGCGTGCGTGCGTGCGTGCGTGCGTGCGTGCGTGCGTGCGTGTTTGTTTGTTTGTTTACCTCTGAGGAATCTACGCACAATGTACTGGAGTTGCATGGCTAGTGGCTACTCTTCACCTTGTGCCCGTGTGTGTGTGTGTGTGTGTGTGTGTGTGTGTGTGTGTGTGTGTGTGTGTGTGTGTGTGTGTGTGTGTGTGTGTGTGTGTGTGTGTGTGTGTGTGTGTGTGTGTGTGTGTGTGTGTGTGTGTGTGTGTGCACGCGCGCGTGCGTGTTTGCTCAGAGATTAGCCACAGAAACTTTCTCATCACACCATCCTCTGTTGCATTCTGGGTAGAGGTTGTCCAGCCAACCAGTCTTTGTCTGGTGCTGGATCTGTATGCACACACACACACACACACACACACACACACACACACACACACACACACACACACACACACACACACACACACACACACACGCATGCGCACGGATGGACGGACACACACACACACACCCGCAGCACACACAACACACAGTCCATCTCTCTCTCTCACACACACATTGAGGGGACCCCAAATTCTGTACAGACCAATCTGTTTTTAGCCTATCTAGGTGCAATGCTGTTGTGAGACAATCCCAATCGTATGCTGGAAGAAATGTCTTCTGTCTCCACGTTATTATTCTGGCTCATAATATCCTATTATAATTTATCTACCGATATCTATAAATGCCTCTGTACGTGTGTGTATGTACGAACGTCTGACAGACGTTTGAACATACACACACGTACA
>NC_136812.1:21493539-21503539 GCF_951216825.1 Electrona antarctica
AACATACACTAGACGCACGCACGCACGCACGCACGCACCCCTACCATCCTAACAGTAATCCGCTGGGTGTAAATAGAGCCTTCTCAAGGTGGCATTTGACTACAGCCCCACTGGGCATGTCTCAGTTGGCCCAGGCCCTCAATCAATGAGCCACAGAGTTCAGTTAGACTCAGCTGTTAACGAAAATCAGTGTCATGAAGGTTTTCATTTAATAATTCAGCTTAAAGTGCCATTCACCAACTCTTCTTTTTATAAAGAAAGATATAATATATAATTGATAGCACAGTTGAAAAGGCTTTCTAAACATTGTGTCCGTTAAAGGTTGTTATATCACATACGGTGACATTAAAGAAAATGTGTAAAGGCTATGTAATCTGAAAACCTGTTTCCTACGCGTGGTAGCAGTTTTGGCACCTCTTTGTTTAAAAAACCCTTTATATGGCATTTCCTCCTCAACGTGATGCGAATGTGTGTGCAAAGTTTCACCACAATTGGACACTGCGTTCATAATTTGTGGCATTTTGTTCAAAACGGGCCACACCTGGAAACCTTAGATGACAATCTTAGCCAATCAGGATCATAGGCGCCGAAGGGGGGTCATTTGGGTCTGAATGTCCCGCACTATTGGGGGATTTTTCCTGGATTTATTTATTTATTGTCCCCGACCAGTGCTTGTGCATGCCATGGTCTAGCACCGTTTCCATTTTTGCTGCGCAATAGTCGTTGTGTATTGGCTGCATAAGTGCAGTAACTATGCATTTCCAATGGGAGTCACATGGTTTCATGACACAACCTTGTTGCATGGCTGTTGCATGGCTGTCTTCTGCCCCCCCCCCCCCAAGCCGACAGTGCCGGAGATTCGCTGTACACATACAGAAGGACGGACAGACAGACAGAGTACAAAACAAAGTCTCTGCCATGCCTTTGGCCTGGCGGACACAACAACGCAGTCTATGGTGGCAGGACCTGAGAGAAAAGCTACTGTAATGTCTCATAGTCATATTCAGCATCACTCACAAACTCTCTCTCACTCACACACACACACTCGCACACACTCACACATACGTGCACATGCGCGCACAGGCATGCTAGTGAATAGTGTTGAGAGACAAGTGGACAAGCAGAGTATTCTTCCTCCTATTCAGAGCAGCCTGTTAGAGACCGGCTGTTTCCCATAGCAACAACACTTTGCCCGGGATACACACTGAATGTAAACATTCTCTAGCCCTCACTCTCTCATTGGTCCAGAACAAAACCTTATTACAGCACAGGCGGAGAGAGAGGCACACAGAGAGTGAAAGGGTGTAGAGAGTAGTAACAACGTTTTCCGCTTCTCTCACTGAGAGTTCGCTCGCTCAAAGAGTCAATCGAACATTGGTTGTTTGTTTGGCTAGCCACTGTGGCGCCGCACAAAATAAACAGGAGTACACTAGCGCAAACAAACCAACTGTTTCAAGATTAACCAACAAAATACTAATGATGAGAGATGCAAAGACAGCCTGACTGATCTATTGAAGGGGAGCCAAAGGCCCAAACTTTTAGAGGACAGGTGATGTCATACCGTACCTTTTATTTGTGTTTTTTCTATTAATTTGGTCATTAGGGTCCACAGAATAAGAGGCCTGCTCTGCCGGAAACATCACATAAAAAAAGTTTGGGCCATTAGTATACCACAACCACACCATAGACATATATGCAACATTTTCCAAATGTCATCATGCTTTATGTAGCATGTCAAACTAGGGAGTTTTTATGATTCTGAATCCATTCCAAGCATTAGTTTTG
This sequence comes from Electrona antarctica, assembly GCF_951216825.1. Classification (NCBI taxonomy): domain Eukaryota; kingdom Metazoa; phylum Chordata; class Actinopteri; order Myctophiformes; family Myctophidae; genus Electrona; species Electrona antarctica. The sequence continues at coordinate 21,495,325 of NC_136812.1, forward strand.
CACGAAAAACACTCCTTGGGCTAAAAACGGCCTTAGCCGTCATCACAAATGTGATGCGGTTAGCACAAATGTGATGAGGTCAGCACATTTGGGCACATTTGGGCAAGTGGCTATGGCTGTTTTTAGCCAAAGGAGTGTTTTTCGTGTAAAACTAATGATTGGAATAGATTCAGAATCATGAAAACCTACTAGTTTGACATGTCACATGCTACTTAACGCATAATGAAATTTGGAAAATGTTGCCATTGAGGGGTTCTCAACGTTTTTGGCTGGGGACCACCGGAAAAGCTTTGGCCATGTCTCGCGACCCCCGCCCCCCTCCCCACCCCCATACAAATAGAGCGTTGCAGTCCCGCCCCCTACCAGGGCCCAGGAAATGATTCCCCGTTCATTTCCTCATAGACTTTTCAAAAAGTATTTATTTAAAGACCTTTTAAGCCTCGTACAAAGCCAACTCGAGTTGTGACAAATCATGACAACAAACAACAAAAGAAGAAAAAAACGGCAGGTTACAACACTTTTTTTGTTGTTTTTCTTCTTTGTAATTATTTGTTTGGTCCAAAATATTGTGTTTGTTGTCATTAGTTGTCACAACTCGAGTTGGCTTTGTCCGCGGCGTAACCGTCTTTAAATAAATACTTTTTGAAATGTCTATGGGAAAAATGCATTGGGAATCATTTCCTGGGCCTGGCGTCGTCATGAAAGGGGGCGGGACTGCAATGCTCTATTGACCGCTACAATAACCTTAATAATGGAGAAGATATATCATATATATCCACTAAAACCATGCAGATAATTAAGGAAAGTTTAGTAGCCTACTATGTAAACTCTCAATTCCCATTTTCCAGTTGCAAACTTTTTTTTTTTTTTGAAAATCATCTGGGATAAACACAAATAAAAAGTATGGCATGACATCACAGGTTAAACTCTATCCCTTGAGCTTTTGGGCCTGTGGCCCCCCGGCTACCAACATTGACCTACATTTTTTGTCTTAATTGCTCAATTATTAACATTGGCTCCCATCCATGCAGTAGATTATTAGTTGTTTGAAAAGCATGCACAAGTTGAGATGTAACAATTTAACAAAGAGTTTTGTTTGAAAATATACCAACATGTCAAGGGGGTTTAGACTGAGGAATAATAGGAAAGTTATCCAGCCTTTTCAAAGGATTGCAAATATATTAAAGTTCACATTGCACATTTGCAATACCTCACTGAGCATTTTTCAGGCTATTAGACGTCCATCTAAAAAAGGGTTATAAAAGTTTTTTCGCGGTCTATAGCCTAGATTAGACATTGAAACAACGTTGTTTCAACTTCTATATATAGACGGTCTAAAAACTGCTAATTAACGTCTAAGCTAAGTTTAGACCGCTAAAAAAAACGACTATTGCTCATTACATTTTCTTTGTATACCAATTATAGGCCTACCTATATACATTGTGTACATATTGTCTGTCGGGGGGAAACCTCGTAATGCTGTCCAAAACTGTTACTTTTCAGGATTCAAATTAAAACACTAAAAAAAGTACCAGATCTACAAGCTTATGGATCTGCTACTTTTGAAGCTTTTGTGTGACGCTGTAGTAGTGTGCTCAAGTAGGGCGGCGTTCATTTACAAAAGAAAATGGAGATAACAGGTTTCTGCCCGACATACGCTGTTCTCAGTGCTAGTGAATCTGTTTGTGAAAGAACACAGCCTCATGTCTGAGTGCACACTGCACACTAATTAGAACATGTATAGCTAGCCGCTGCACTCTCATTCAGCCGTTTGTATCGTTGCCCAAAAATAGATGGGCTGGAATTTCACCGGAATTCATCCTAATCTATCTATAGAACTGACATGCTGATACGTTTTGCCCCTCTAAAGCAGTGCTTCCCAAACATAGGGTTTCAAACCATTTTGGGTCACTAGACCCGTTTTCATTGGTCGTGACTCGTAAGTACATTTCCTCCTTTTCCCTCGACAAAGGTTTCTTTTTGGTTTTTCAATTTTTTTCCAGAAATATTTCAGAAATGTTCAAAAGTAGTGAAATAAAATAGATCTATAAGCTCATAAGTCACAACCAACCGTGAGCTTGTGGATAGGCTATTTCCACTATGATTCAAATAGGGCTTAAAATAGTGATTCATTCTTAAGGGCAAGACCACTTTGGTAGAGGTTTGGGTTGTAGTGTAAAATAGTTGCTCCATTGCATTGATTAGACATTGATCATTCAAAATATGCTCCTCGTTGACTTACATTGTACAGCGAAACTGCTCCCCAAGTTTTTAACACTTAACACACGTAATAACAGACAATATGGACAATATTTTATCACCAAAATAAAAATGTCAACTTCCTGTTGATTTTACTATTTGAATATCTGGATCCATCTCCGGATCCAGTCTGGGTTTCTTCCTAATAAAATCAACAGAATGTTAACATTTTTATTTAAAAAAAACAAGACAAGGCAAGATACACAACCCAATCCAAGTCCCAAGTGGTCTTGCCCTTTAATGCATTTTTGTAAGTTTGGGTCTCGGGCTGAAAAGGTTTGGGACCCGCTGCTCTTCTCTCTCTCTCTCTCTCGTCTTACCGCGGTACGCCCTGGTATGTCCAGTGATCAAGTATTTGAGCTCGAAGCTGTAGGATCTCATCTTTTGCTGTGTCTCACTGCGAACGGCAGCCACATAGCTGTCTTCCATCTTACTGGTGCAGCAGCTGGGACCGCTGTGCATGCACACTCTGAGAGACTCGCCTGAGACAAAGAGAGATAACGGAGAAATTAATCAAATTAAATAACATAACACCATAACACCAACTAAATCAATAAAATCATGTACAAAATATTAACTTTTCAGGGAAAAAAACGTTTTTAAAACAACATAATAATCTAAGTTTCTATTGTTACTTTGAAATTGTCGGTCCTATACATAGACTCCTATGTCAGCATCACTTTACCCAAATCGAACTCAAGTGGAGTTTTTTGGCAGGTTTTTGACCAGTGATGTGGGGATAGTTGTTATGTCCATCATTGATTAGAATGACTGATTTGGATTTGGACTGAGTTGGAGTTAGGTGGTTTGACCAACAGTTTGAGGTCCCAATGAAGTTAAGAGTCAGAAGCGCTTTTTAATACTTAATAAAAAGGAAAAGGGTTTTTGCACCCGAAAGTGACTTTTTGGCCGCGGACCCCCATCTGAAAATGTTTTGTCCACCGAAGAGAAGACTAAAAAACTTCCGAACTTTTTCGATATTGTTCAAAAATAGCAGATTTACAAGCTTGCAGCGTGGAACGAAGTGACGTGCTGTGAGCTTGTAGATCAACTATTTTTGAATAGCCAATATATAAATGGATAAAGTGGTTAAAAGGACTGTGATGCTGTATCAACTATTTTTGCTTGGGACTGCCTGCCCCCCAAGGACCCCTGGGGGTCCCCGGACCCCACTTTGAGAAGCACTGAGCTATGCAACAGTCCAACATGCTAGCATACATCAACACTTCAATAAGAATAAATGACTGGGTTTCAAATCCCACAGGTGTGGTCAATTGAACCATTGATGAATGAAATGCATGAGCGACTTTGAAACTTTCCAAAAATGATAATTCATTGAGCCGGGGCCAAGAGCCGATGACGTGCACAGTGGGTGATACTTCACCACTCAGTGAATGTGTGTGTATAGTACTGTATGTAATATGTGTGTGTGTGTGTGTGTGTGTGTGTGTGTGTGTGTGTGTGTGTGTGTGTGTGTGTGTGTGTGTGTGTGTGTGTGTGTGTGTGTGTGTGTGTGTGTGTGTGTGTGTGTGTGTGTGTGTGTGATATTAGGACCACACTGGCACTGATGTAAGCCAAGCTGGCCAGCAGCTGCCCTAGGATCAAATGTGTGTGTGTGTGTGTGTGTGTGTGTGTGTGTGTGTGTGTGTGCGTGCGTGCGTGCGTGCGTGCGTGCGTGCGTGCGTGCGTGCGTGCGTGCGTGCGTGCGTGCGTGCGTGCGTGTGTGCGTGCGTGCGCGCACGGAGAGCTAGAAAAAACTGAAAGAACAGAACCAGGGAGAGGAGATCAAAGAGGGCAAGAGCGGAAGAATGTCAGTAAAAGACAAGGTTAATAAGGCCTTGTACTGCAGAAACACACACACACACACACACACACACACATATATACACATGCGGGCACGCACACACGCACGCACGCACGCACGCACGCACGCACGCACGCACGCACGCACGCACGCACACACACACACACACACACACACACACACACACACACATAAATAGTTTAGGCCTACAACACAGATTTGTTATTTGAAAAACAGCTGGGTCTGTTATTTTTCGATGAGTATTTTCCTGACACAACTGTCTCCAACTCCAAGCAGGTTGAAACAAATGTTCTGTAAGTAGTAATGACAATATATTGAGGAGGTGTGTGTACTAAACGAATAGGAGTTAATTAGGGGAAGCCATACTGTAGCTAGGCGGGTAGATAGGCCGCCTGGGAATCGGAAGGTTGCCAGTTCAACTTTTGTGTCCCTGTACTCCCTGAGCAAGAGTCTGCAAGACACTTAACCCTTAATATCCCCTCTGTACCATCTGGGCAGCCATTTGCCTGATATGACGAAGCTGTATCAGAATTTCCCCTCCCATGAGTTCAAAACTTTTAATCCCTATCGGAGTGGATCAGATTTGGATTTTGGGTAGTTCGGGGTGGAAAAATGGGATCACTTTGGCATCTGATATGTGTCCATTGAATTATCTCAGCGAACATGATGTTCATTTTTTTTTTAAAGTTTGATTAGTCAATTAATACCTTAATACAAAATCCCAAACTGATCCACTTGGACAGGGATTTTTGAACGCAAATTGTGGGGACCCAAATGTAATCACTTCCCTTGATGTAGGTACAGCAGAGTGAAAACAAAGATAATAATATATTATAATTACTGTTAAACATAGCGGGGTGCATAATGTTGCAGCCCTATAGGGTTCCCAGGCTGAGGCATAGGGTCCCCAGGCCCCAGGTTTTCTCCCTGGAAATAAAAACGTCTGGGTTTCCGAGGCTACAGGCCAGGTGACTAGCATACTTTTGAGGAGGTGTATTTATGTCTGAGGAATGCATTCTTCTGCAGTGACACTGGCTGGCATTCTCCTCAGGAACTGAGGCCAAGTTGGCAGTGCTGGTGTCAGACATACATTTCCTTCCATTCATTTCATCTTGTATGTATAAATCTATTCCCAGGGCCTAGTAGTTGCATCGCTCCTTATAATGCTGATAACAACAGAAAGAAACACTATACGCTCGTCACGTGATGCGTTTCAGTGGGGTTAGTGAAAATTACAATGGCCCTATCAAGCAGTGGTGGAAAGTAACATTTACTTAAGTACTGTACTTATTTAAGCACACTTTTGAGGTATTTGTACTTTACTCAAGTATTTCCAATTGCCAGTACTTTTACTTACATCTCAGAGGCAAATATTGTACTTTTACTCCACTATGCATTTATTTGAAAACTTTTAGTTACTAGTTACTTTGTAGATTTTGATTATTATTACAAAACATACAGTAACCACTTTAGCCCCATATACATTTTGGGCATTTGAAAATAGACGATCTACAACACACTGTGACCTCGTAGATCTGCTATTTTCAAAAGATGTTTATACATTTGAAAGCTTGAAATGAGACATCATACATAATGAGTACTTCTTTTTTTACTTTTGATACTTTAACCCTTAGAAGAGCAAAGACGCCAATTGGCGTCTTCATCAGAATTCCGTAAATGAGCAATGACGCCAATTGGCGTCTTTCTCTTTTTTGATTAATCTAAACATATTAATATGCTCCGAAGCGCTGTTTAAATTCCTGAGCTTATATTCCAACTACATTACCCAGAAAACCCGTGTCACGTGACACACGTGTACGTGTTGCCATTGGAAGCTGGTCCCACCCCCTGTAAACAGTGGGGGCAGAGGGAGTCTTCATAGTTTTCATTGTTTTGCCTGTTTTGCCGTCTCGCCCGAGCGATTTTCTAGCAGAAAAAGTTGAAAGCAGTACTATTTATTTGAGCGAGTTTTGTGGTAGTAGTATTGATCCATACGCGTCCCAGTCGCCTTCTCCAGGCGGAGTAGCCCTGGTCCAGTGCTTACAGCGAGACTCGCTGCTCCCTCCCTCCTTTTTTCATTGTCTCCCCATCGTCGTCCGATGAGCTATACCGGGAAACCATTGAAGAAGACGATCAACCCGGAATGTTTTGAGGTAATCTTATTGTAGAAAATGCCCTTCTATAGTGATCAGAAATCATAAGATGATCGCTACAAATAGATGCTTGGATAATTACTACTACTAGTCAGATCATGACGCCAGAATGACTCACCACGATGGCCCCCAGCCATTAGCCAGCACCAAAGGTGCTGGCTAATGGTGTTGGTCGGTGCATTGGTGCTGGATAATGGCTGGAGGGGGGGTTGGTGTCGATCGGTTGGTTGGTGCAGTACAAATGTATCGTAGCAGGCATGCACGCATGGCAGTACAAGTATTTTCTATTGTAGCGTGCCTTATAGGCGATCTGATCTTTAGAGTAATGTTCGCTCCTTTTATTTACTGTCTACAAAGACGGAGAACAAACATGCATCGTTTACTGAAGCAACGCGTGGTTGCTTCGATCCTAGCCCCATATGTGCCCTCTCCCTACGCTCATTCTGTAGCTCATCTCGGAGCTACAGAATGAGCGTAGGGAGAGGGCACATATGGGGCTACTTCGATCCTTGCTACAAGGATCGGAGGGGGGACGGGGAGTGAAGCTAACAGTAGCGTATTATATAAGATCTGTATGACGTTTCATTGACGTCTGAGCTTGCATGATAATTGCATTCATTGTATATTGTATACAGTCATGACTGTACATTGTTTAGTGTGTCTCCGTGTGATGATGATGATGACGATGATGTCAGATAGCCTACGTCCCCCCCCCCCAACTGGCTATTGGCCGGGCTGACTACAGCTAAATGTTTATTTTTATATATTTAGAACTGGCATCAGATGAGGAGGAGGAGGAGGAGGAGGATGATGAAGACGAAGAGTCAAGACTGCGATGGAGTTCTCCGACACTGAACCGGATGCATTCATTCATTTCAGTTGTTGTTTTTTTTAAATTTAGCCTACACACACACACACACCGTCAAGAACAACTGGAATGCAGTGGTTTGGGGACACTGGGGAGTTTGGGGACAACTGTTTTGTATGTAGGCCTATTTATTTTCTGTAATATTTATTATAATTGTATTATGTTAGTAGTCATAAAAAATAAAAGACAAGCTTTTACAATGAGTTAGACCTGTCATGGCTATTTTGTTCACTATTCTGAGGTTTATGGTTTGACTAAGCGAGTTTCAACTGTGATTTACTCTGTAACGGTAGATGGTAAGAACCCAATTTTTTTGTTATAATACAGTATACATTCAAGTCTATATTTTGATACATATCATGGGCACAAAGTCATATCAAAACAATGTCCTTGGATGTGTTTTTTATCCAAACTGTTTTTTCACAACAGGTTTTTGAGATACATGCATGAATAGACACGGTACTGGTAAGACTATGTAAACATGGTATATATCAAAATGTGCGTTAGAATGTCTAATTTTACCCCAAAAAAGAATTGAGTTTATATGATGTTCCATTTCAGAGCTAGGGGGACTTTTAGCTGGATAGGTCAGATTGATCATGACTGACCATGCTATTTATAGATGGCAAAATATCTACAGTGGTACATGTGAGAAACTTTTTATTTTATTTTAATTGAACTAGACAACTCACCCTTTACAATGAGATATTGCATGGCTATGTACGCCCAGCAGAAAAAAAGTTATTTAGAAAATAAAACTTCAACCGGGCATAACTTTTTTTGTTGTCCTAGAAACACTACCCAGTGTAAATGCAGGCTCTTTTAAATGGCTTCCAACACAAAAACTAAACATTTTATCAACTCAGTTCATTTTTTTCCTGGAAGCAGACAAGCCAAGCTTTCTCTGAAGGTCTTTCGTTGTCACACATTCACAACAGAGAATTTTCAATAAATCATTCAAAAACGCCATTCTGCCATAGAGAAGTCTAAAAACTATATAGAAATCCTTGAAACTCTCAAAGAGTTAAGTAGGTCTACATTTCTATGCCAATACTTTCGTACTTTTACTCAAGTAGGCCTACATTTTGAATACCAGACTTTTTCTATATT